>NC_141085.1:36041098-36266098 GCF_041138505.1 Cibotium barometz | reverse complement strand
TGTACATGGGTTATTGGCTGCAAGTATAAGGTCACCTGATTATGTTTCTTGGCATGGGAGTGATGCAAGCTCGCATGGCTGCGTGCTCATGGAGCAGATTGTTTTTCTTCCTGCTAGAAAGGAACAGAGGGACCTACAGTTATGGGCATCTCTATGTTGCCAGATGTTTCATGAGGGAACAGGTAACTAGATGTATGCTATTGTTGGCACTATTGTTGAATGGTGCCATGAATGGTTCTGTATGGAAACAGAACCATTCATGAGGAAACAGGTAACTAGATGTATGCTGTTGTTGGCACTATTGTTGAATGGTGCCATGAATGGTTCTGTATGGAAACAGGACAGAAGTTTCAAAGGGAAACAGGCCTAAAGGTTTCATGTGGAAACAGGTCGTAGGTTTCTCGAGGAAACATGTTTTTGGGTTTCTCCAGGGGATAGGTCGCATGCAGGCAGAAGGTATAGGAATGGACACATGTTTGGTACAGCCTTGCTCTACTGATTGGACAGGGAATCCATGACAGAGATGGATAGTACCCTTCGAAGGTAGAGAGGGTTGGTACAGGTGTGTCGATTGTATGGTATGCTGTGCTGTGATACGAGTTCTCTTTTGAGGGACAGTTTGGGAGTCTGTGTTGTGATGCAGAAGCATTGGATGTGTCAGGGTGTGATGATGTTCATAGGGTGAAAGAATTACTGCATTATGTGTCCATAGCCCGGTTTCACCAGCCGCCTCAGGGTTGCCTCCCAAGCCACAAAAAAATGGGAAAAATAAGGGAAAAAATACGGAGAGTGAGGATGCAACCACCAGAGGAATGGAGGATGGAGGTTTTGTATCTCATCTTTTCATGAGAGTCATCTCCTGGCAGGTTATCATGTATCTCCTGGCTCGGGTTTTCGAGTTCCTTTCTAGCCAGGATCTATTCTACACCCACGATCTGTCCATGAGAACTCCATTGTCTGGCCGTCCCCATTCTCCTTTATCTGTGGGCATTTGTTTTCTGCAGGGAAGTTCCCTCTGTGTCCCCAGGTTGTTATCAGAATACGCAGCAGAGATGATGACCAGATCTGGGAACACAAGAGCAAAAAACGCATGCAGAAAAACAGCACAAGAGAGAGAGAGATGTAGGCATGTAACTCTGCTCTGATATACACAAGAAGATCCCAATATGATACACTGAGTGGTATGGGGCTGGGGGCCTATTTATATGCCTCCAGATGGGCAGTCGACCTGCTGAAAAGGCCCTCCACGACTGTAGCAACACTCGGCCAGTAGCACATGAGGCCCACGACTGCATACATCCAGTCGGCCAGCAGTGAGACACTCCACGACTGATGTCTGAGGAGTCGGACAGCTACTGGGTCCTCCATCTGCTGTCACCAGGTGGTGTACTTGCTGCAGTTGTTTTCCCTATTTATTTCTTTATATAAATATATTTTTCTTTTTCTTTCTTTGGCTGCTGTTGCTTTCCCCCGGATCTCTTGGAAGAGCTAGGGCCATTGCATTGTCAGTTGGGTGGTCCAGTGGGACATTGGACCAGTGGATGGCCAAGCCTGAGATATGCACTGAAATGTGACTACTAGTGAACAGGACATGGTCACTGGATGAAAGGATAGGCCAATGGATTTGGCTAGAAGCGACGGTTCACACCAGTTAGTGGCCGCCGCCTGAAAGGTCACTGTATCTTGATTTCTAAGCAGATTCTGAAGTGACCATAAGGAATGCAGATGACATCATCCCTAAAATTTAGGGAAACTCCTATTTTGGACAGTAATCAGATTTGAAATCTCTTCGCGTCACACTCTCCGGAATGTTGCAAGGATCAATAATCACCAAAGGATTGATGTCAAAATGTTAGCAGATTGGGAGATTTTTAGACCGAAAGACTGGAACGAGAAATGAGCTGCATGACTGCCATGTAGCAGCTTTTAGGCCAGTTTCTAAGTATAGGAGGCTGGGCGCTCGATTATCTCCCCCCTGGGCTCATTTTTGTGGTTTTTTAGGTGGATTGTTGCAGGTTAAGAGCTATTGGAGCTTCCCCTTCCCTGTTCTCTATGCATTGAGGGTTGAGCTTGCTCCCCATAGCCTCTCTTAACCTATATTCAGCTATGGTAATGCCCCTCTAGTGTGCTACTCTCATGAATTATGTACAGCTGTGTGGGGAATATGCTTTTTGGCTGAGGCAAGAGCCTCCTTTGATAGGAACAGGAGCAGCTAACTGCTGCTCCAAAGCAGGAACAGGTGAGGGTAGTTACCTCACCACGCAGGTGTCCAATTCAGCACTAAATCAGTGCTATTTTTGGACTGTTCAGGGGCTGTTCCAAGGCCCAGTTGATGCCAGATTGCAGAGAGACCTTGCTAGGGTCTACCAGGACAGTGTGGTGGTTGTACAGAGCTGAAAACAGAGTTGAAAACAGGTTTGTACAAAAAATACAGCAAGCTGAAATTCACTGTTTGGGACTCAAATGGGTAGGTTGAGACCTGTGGAAGTGAACTCAGTCAGTTGGGATTCATTCTGAGTTGTTTTGGGACAATTTTAGTGCTGTTATGCTGGCAAAATTCTTCCAGAACTTGTAAACTTCAACAGGAACAGGTAGAGTGCCCAATTGCACTGTCGCTTTCTATTTTCAATCTCTTAATGATGAGAAATAAATACCGCAAGGGGCGCCGGACTTCGGGGCCAATCTGGTGTTGAGCGAGGGAGCGAGGATTCTGTTTGTGTGTGTGTCATAAAGTCCAGGTATTTAATTGAAAGAATTACTGCGTTATGTGTCCATAGCGCCCGGTTTCACCAGCCGCCTCAGGGTTGCCTCCCAAGCCTCAGGGTTTCATTATGGGTAATCTTTTAGCCCTTTGCTCTCTTATGGTCAGCTACCAATATGAGCCTTGGCCCGATTTGTTACCATATTATAGTAGTGATGTGTGTGAACACACTTAGGACCGCCGGGGCACTTTTTCCCTCACTAGGAGGTTTTTTCCCCCGTGCATTGTATATACGCCCATTATCTTCTAGGGCTTGTTATCTTTCATTTTTGGCACTCATAATACACTACTGTGTTGTGCTCAAGCTTCCTCATCTTCTTGAAGTTGTGTGTGCATTCCTGCAACCCTAATTCCAACAATTGGTATCAGAGCAGGCTTCCTCCTCCCGGGCAGCATCACCGGCACCTGCCGCTTCATCTCCTCCGATTGCGACGAGGTTTCACGAGCGTCTGCAGGTTAGTATATGCCGTGGGAGAGCCCGTGGGGCTTGGTCGTTTCAGAATTTTGATATGAAGTCATTTCGCCCTCCGTTTTTGCATTCCAAGTACTGCGCAGGCAAAATCGTCCTACTGTGCAGATTTTCTGTCAAGATTAAAATCTGCAGGACAGGTGCCCATTCGTCTGTTTTGGGCTGTGCTACATAGCACAGGTCGATTTTATACAGGTTTACCTCTTACAGACAGCATTTACATCTAGTAGTACAGTCATTGGCCATGGCTGACAACAATGATGTATTCCGCATGTTGGCTGCTGAGGATAAGTTGGATGGCACCAACTATCCATTGTGGGCATATATGATGCGACATGTATTGGTAGCAAAGGGGTTATGGAATATTGTGCAGGGTATTGATGCACGTCCTATTGTGGCTGGGAATGCTGCAAACACATCAGAAACAGGTACTGTTGATGATGGTGCAGGCACAAGTGCTGTAGCAGCTGTTCGAGAACCACCACTTTCAGCAGAGCAGATTCGTTGGGATGGTAGAGATGCGCAGGCTCATGCCTTGATTGCGCTATCTGTCAAACGTACCATTATCCCACATATTCGCTCCTGCAGGACTTCTAAGGATGCTTGGGATGTACTTGCCACATTGTATCAGGCAAGAAATGAGGCTCGTGTTGCTTATCTCCGAAAACAGTTGGAGAGTGAGCATATGAACGAAGGTGATTCTATGGATAGCTTTTTGACAAAGATCAAGGATTTCAAAGAGCAGCTCATTTCTGCAGATGAAATCCTGTCAGACAGTTCACTTGTGCAGACTGTTTTGAATGGTCTACCAGATTCTTATCAGGGTTTTGCTTCCACTCTTCGCTTGATGATGAAAGGCAATCCCAATGCCTTATCATTTGAGGAGTTAGTTTCTGTTTTGCTGCAAGAAGACCAGTCAAGGCAAAACAGGAATATTATGCGTGTCGCAGATCAAGCTTTCGTTGCTAGTCAGAGAAGCGGGAAAGGTAAAGCTGGCTTTTCTTCTAGTAAGCAGAAATCTGCAAATGCTGCGCAACCAAAGAAGGAAGACAAAGATGAGAAGAAGGGTGACAAACAGAAGACATCTTGCAAGTACTGTAAGGGAAATGATCATGTCATCAAAGCGTGTCCTAAGCTGGCTGCGAAAGAGGCTAAGAAGAAAGAGGCTGGTATGGCTGTTGCAGATGCCTCTCCTTCTAACAATGAATCTGCTAATGTTGTGCTAGATACAGAATGGGCATTCAATGCGCAGTGCAATTATGACCCATCTTTGCATGACACATGTATGTCTGCAGTAGATTCAGATGTATGGTACTTTGACAGTGGTGCCACTAAGCATATCACCTCGCAGCGCAGTTTATTCACTTTCCTTGAGTCTGCTCCCACAGGGAATACTGTCACTTGTGCCAATAACTCCTCTTATCCCGTTAAAGGAGTTGGACAGATTGTGCTGAATGTTGCAAATGGCAACACCTTTACACTTTTTGATGCATTGTATGTGCCAGGGATCAAAAAGAATCTGCTGTCAGTCTCCGCATTTGCCAAAACAGGTTTGGTTGTAAAATTTGTGGATGACAGATGTACTGTTCATGATCTCTCTTGTGGTGACATCATTGTAGCATCTGGTTCACTATGTCGAGGGCTGTATCAGCTCAATATGGATGGCAAATGTGTGGAGGATTCAGCAAGTGCTATTATGGATACGCAGGCTATTTCAAATGCAAAATGACAACGATGAGTATGTGCTCTACAAAGGTAGAGTTTGCGTACCAGCTGAGTTTCGGGCCCAAATTCTTATAAAAAGTCACGATAGTTTGAGTGATGGTAATCTTGGGATATATAAGACCTATGCACTAGTAAAAGGACATTTTTATTGGCCTAGTTTGTTTAAGGACGTCCAGGACTTCTTGCTAAAATGCAAGAAGTGTCAGGTCAATAAACATGAGCGCCTCAAGGTTGGAGGTTTACTGCATCCATTGGATATTCCCAAAGGGAAATGGGAAAGTATTTCCATGGATTTCATCATTGGTTTACCTAGAATGTATCAAGGAAATGATTCGGTTTAGGTAGTGGTTGATCAATTAACCAAGATGGTCAAGTTTATATCTATTAAAAAGATGGTGAAAACACTTGAGTTAGCTAGGTTGTTCATCTCTACAAACTATATGGCCTTCCCATAGATATAGTCTCTGATAGAGATAGAAAGTTTGATAGTCACTTTTGAAGGGAAGTGGTAAGGTCATGATTATATTGGTTATGGCCCATCCACCTGCTCCACTTGGTGTTCCTGCATTGTGACTTGTTTGAGATGCTTGTCCATCAACTGCCAAAAAGATAAGAAAAACGATGAAAAATAGAGAGGAAAGTTTCCCTTTCATAATTAGTTTTATCATGTCTCTTAGCTAAATGGGTCGAAGTCGTTCCTGAATCTCTACATCAATAGATAAATAATGTATATCATTTGGAGGCCCCACCTTTGGAATCATCTCAATTGTGTGCAAGTCCACCTCCCTACCTTCATCTATCTTTGTGTCCAAGTCATTTCTACTTATGTCTAAAGAGTATCATCTTCTTCACTCTGCTCACTTTGTGAAACAACAACACTGGTAGGTGAGATAAATATTTTCTTCTTATGGGGATTCTTACCAATGGAGGCAATTAGAACACTGAGCTACATAGGACTGAGCGAGGACCTAAATCGAGCTCGGACGGAGCTACACAAGACCGAGCAAGGTCCTAGATTGAGCTAGGAATAAGCTATATAGGACCAAGCAAGGTCCTAGATCAAGCTAGGAATGAGCAAGCATGATCGCATATTCAAATTTCCCCATAGTTTCACATGTACGTTTGTGTGCACATACACTCACATGCACATATAAACACACACGCACCCCCCTTTATAGACCGTCGAGATGACATAACATCAGTAAAATTATGGAACTTTTGACCTCAAAGGAGATCTTGGGGTCAAATGTTTCCATATGGTATAGGAGGCTAGATCTCCTAGACGATTTAAAAGGAGAAATTAGGTTCATTAGGGGGATGCATTTCTTTATGACCATTGAAAGAAATCTTAACTATGACAACCTTTCTAGGAGATTCCTTTTATTCTATTCTTTTTGCTTAAGTCTTTCCTATGGATCATGTGGACACTCTAGTTGATCGTGGTGGTGACATTCTAGAGGATAGTGTGCATTTGGTTAAGTCATGCATCCATTAGCACACTTGGGACAAGTGTATCCATTAGCACACTTGAGGGTAGTGATACTCTGCATACGAGTGACAAAGACACCTATGAGCATAGACCTGAGTTCCTAGTGTTAGATACATCATCCTATTCTTCTAGTGATACTCTGCATACGAGTGACAAAGACACCTATGAGCATAGACCTGAGTTCCTAGTGTTAGATACATCATCCTATTCTTCTAGGATTTCTATTTATGGAGATATCATTGATACGATCACTACTCCTAGTATTCATAGCATTCTTGGTAGCGGTCATGTGGATAGAGTTCATGTATTTGAGCAATCAGGGATAGTGCATGAGAGTAGTGATGATTTTTCTGAGGTTAGACCTCGCAGAAGAGGCAGGATTGTGCATATGGATCTAGAGAGCTTTATATTTGATTTAGACATTTTCTTAGATTCAATTATTAGAGAGGTTGACCTATCTTGGGATATATGCTATACATGGATACCATTGATGGGAGTCGGGACACATACCATCATGATGATGACTTTAGAGATTGTGAGGATGACATGGTCAATGATTTGAGATGATGCCACTTTCTTCTCATGTGTGGATACACTATCAGTATATTCAGTGATGATGATGCTTATGGTGATCCTATTGACTCACTACTAGTCCATGGGCTCGTAGCGACGACAGAAGCGATGCAAAAGTATCGCTTACGCGACGTGTCGAGCCATCGCTACAGGCGTCGCTGTTGTACGTCGCTTAAGCGACCACAATAGCAACTTCTGTAGCGATGCATAAGCGTCGCATAAGCGATGAAATTTTAAAAAGTTATTAACGTCGCTTAAGCGAGGATTGATCGCTTAAGCGACGATTCCGTCGATTACGTCCCTTAAGCGATGACGCGCAACGGAAAAAAATGGACAAATACAAAATTTATATACCGGTTGATTCATTTACATTAAACATAATGTTGTCTATATTTTTCTCATGATCTACCTACTGTTGCTCTCTTTGTCGCTTGCTATCTTGCAATTGTGATTGCACTCCGTGCTCTTGTTGTTTTTACGGAGATTGGTCAGACACCGGTGCATAAACGAACATGAATTCTGGTAAAGAATGCTATCTAGCTCTCTTTTATTGTTAATTTTTGAAATTGAATCACTCTAACTTTAACTATTTTCAAGCCTTACTTTATCTTTATAATACATATACATATACATATACATACACATATACAATGTGCATGCACATACATAGTACATACACACATAGTAGTACATACATATGTTTAATGTTATGCATACATAATGCAAGCATGCATGCATTATATATGTATGTATGTAAGACATTATGTATATATGTATGTATATCACATGTATATATGTATCTACATTGTATGAATCCATGCATGTGTGTATATATATACATGCATCTATGTATGTATGTACATTGTATGTATGTATGTAAGCATTCCTGAGACGAACGGGAGTGGGGAAGGGGATAGGGCCATCCCGGGGATGGGACAAAGATCGACAGTTCAAAAAACTTTATTTAACTTCAACTATTTTCAAGCTTTACTTTATTTATATAATACATGTACATAAACATATACATATATAATACATATACATATACATATACATACACATATACAATGTGCATGTACATACATAGTACATACACATATAATAGTACATACGTATGTTCTGCATACATAATGCATGCATGCATGCATTATGTATGTATATATGTAGTATGTATACATACTACATATATGTATGTATTATATGTGTATGTATACATACACATATAATAGTACATACGTATGTTCTGCATACATAATGCATGCATGCATTATATATGTATATATATATGCACGGATGTATGTCATATGTAGTACATATGTCATATTATATATATATCTATATAATACATATACATATACATATAAATATACATATACATACACATATACAATGTTCATGTACATACATAGTACATACACACATAGTAGTACATACATACATACATGCATACATGCATTGTATATGTATACATAATGTATGTACATACATAGTACATACACACATAGTAGTACATACATATGTTATGCATAAATAATGCATGCATGCATGCATATATATGTATGTATGTAAGACATTATGTATGTATGTATCTCATCGGCATCTGCTCTCATCCGGTATCCCGTACTCTCTTATTTCCGTACAGAATTTGACTGGTTTTCCGTACGGCTTGCGGAAGGTTCCTGTCCCGCATTCTTCCATACTGTATGCGGAAGGTTCCCATCCCACACTCTTCCGGATCTCCTCTGTAACCGTCTCTCTGCCTTCCGGAACTCCATTCCGGTCTGCATTCCGGTTCATATAGATATTCCGGATCCGCATTTCGGACCGTATTTCCTTCAAAATGAAGACTAGAAGCAAACGGTGGCGTACTTCTATTACGTCCCAAACATGTTAGTAATTGACTCAAAATATATTATTTTACTAAGAGGCAAAATATACACAACCAAAAATTAAGTCTTTATGCCAAAATTTTGTATATACATGTCTATATCAAAAAGGGTCCTTACAGTATGTATGTCATATGTATGTATGTAAGCAATCCCAGAGCGAACGGAAAGGGTCCTTACAGTATGTATGTCATATGTATGTATATACATGCACATTGTATGCATGCATGCATGTATGTATGTATGTATGTATGTATGTATGTGTGTATGTATGTAAGCAATCCCGGCGAACGAAAACGGGGATAGACAAAAAACGACAATTAAAAAACTTTTTTAATAATAACTATTTTCAAGCTACTTGGTACATGGTACTTGGTGCACTGTACTTGGTACATGGTAATTGGTACATGGTACTTGGTACATGATAATTGGTACATGGTCCATATAGTAATTGGTACATGGTACATGATAATTGGTACATGGTCCATAGTAATTGTACATGATAATTGGTACATGGTCCATAGTAATTGTACATGATAATTAGTACATGGTCCATAGTAATTGGTACATGTTCATGATAATTGGTACATAGTCCATAGTAATTGGTACATGGTACTTGATAATTGGTACATGGTCCATAGTAATTGGTACATGGTACTTGATACTTGGTACTAGATTCGGTGCTTGATACTTGGTACATGGTACTTGATACTTGGTACATGGTACTTGGTACTAGATTCGGTGCTTGGTACTTGATTTAGTATCAGGCTCCATAATGAAACTTCGAACTTGCAATTTTGATACATGATATATGGTATCAATTGGACGGTCTAACTTTGGGATACCTTAAGCAATAAACATGGGAACAAAGAAAGCTTTTTAGTGTTAGACTTGGTACCTAAGTTGGGTATCATGTTGAAACCTCGTACTTGCAAATGGTTACATGGTACAGGTACGTGGTACATAAATTGGTACTTTGAAATCACGTGCTTTGAAACTTCATGGTTCAGATCTTTAAGCTTGAAAGTTAGCTTGAGTTGATACGTATCGTACAATCAGGGACCCTACAAAAAATATGAAAATTAAAAGCTTGTTAATATTAGAGCCTAACATAGAAAAACAGTCACTGGAACTGCGATAAAGTTTTTGATTTGTCTCTATCTAGCTTTCCAAGAGCTTTTGAGAAATTGGTGATGCTTGCCAATCTTTTGCTTCTTTTGATGTGTTACATTGTGGGCTCACCTATTTTCTTGTTTAGGATTTGTTTTGTTTTAAAACATACAGATAAATAAATAACGTTCTAGCTTCTGGCACATACTTAGGCTAATTAACTTACCTGACAATAGACAAATTCAGCGATGCAACGAGAACATATGTCAATATATATCATCAACAAATATATGTACATGTGTCTATAGTGTGTGGTGATCAATCCTCTCATATACAAAACAGATCACTAAGTATCACTACGTGAGCCATCACTACATGAGTCGCTACTATCAGACTCGGAATCATCATCAACATCAGCACTGCCACCACCCGTGCCCCCAACCACAACACCACCATCACCACCGCCACCACCCGTGTCCCCACCCGGGATCACGCTGCCGCCGCCGCCCGCCTCAGACTCTCGTCGTCGCCCCTCGACCTCCTGTCGAGCCACCTCTGTCATGTCCTCCTCGCCATGTTGCTCCTGCATTACTTAGTGAAATCAAATAAGAATATATTACAGTGAAATAGAGTGCATGAGGATCCTACGCATCCTTGAGTTGATCGCTGCATTGCAAAATAAAGTCAGTTAGTAATTCAAATAAAAAACTGTAATTCATATTCTTTATGTTAAATAATACTTACTGCCATGGTATATGAACTCGCTGTAGATATGACATGCAAAGATCTCTCATCCGTCGTCTGAAGGCGATGCCGGCTCCGACCTGAAGGATACCCCCGTCAGGTGTGATGTCGCATGTGACACCCAAAGTCCCAGTGCACGTGCGCATCGGCACTGGTGGGGGCACTGGTGGTGTGGTACTCTGCCGCCGCTGATGCCTACGTGCAATATAAACATACGATATATTGAGATGTGAGTTCGTAAAAAATACTTGATATTTAATCCGTAATCGCCATAAAAGATATACCTGCGGGAGGAACGGCCACTACCCTGTGAATTAGGTGTCACCTGAGTACTAGGAGGTACATCAGGAGTAAGCTGTTGACTCTCGTGATGTGATGTAACTGGAATAGGAGTCCTAAGCAAACAAAGACATCAAAAGGATATATATATTAAGAATTCTATATGTAAAAAATGGATGACATTACTATTTTATCAATCAAGAAGCTTACCGATGCGCAGTAGTATGTGCATGCCAAGACGTCTCCACTCCTGCATGTGGCTGGGAGGATGTACCCTCTCCAGGTCGTACGGGCATACTGAATCTCCAAGAATCTCAATCGCGCCGTCTAAACCCACATCATCCATCTCCACATAATCTGTCATGGCCTCTGATAGTGTATCTCCAGAAAGTCCAGTGCCTCATTAGCAAAGACTTGATGATCGCCAACTTCACTTTACGGCCGTGGTCACTCATCGTATCTATATATTTAAAACAACTATATGTCAGACTAGAGATACATTGTTAGAGAAGAGCTGAATACATTGTTAGAGAGGAGCTCAATACATTGTTGGAGAGGAGCTCAATCGTGTTGGAATTAGGGTTGCAGGAATGCACACACAACTTCAAGAAGATGAGGAAGCTTGAGCACAACACAGTAGTGTATTATGAGTGCCAAAAATGAAAGATAACAAGCCCTAGAAGATAATGGGCGTATATACAATGCACGGGGGAAAAAACCTCCTAGTGAGGGAAAAAGTGCCCCGGCGGTCCTAAGTGTGTTCACACACATCACTACTATAATATGGTAACAAATCCCCCCTGGAGTGATGCGGTGAACAAGAGCTAGCACTCATGTATAGGGAAGTGTCTAGCTATGTGGACGAATCCACAAAAGGAAGTAAGCCCAAAGCTTTGCGAAAAGCTTCGAACTTCTCACGAGGCAGAGCCTTTGTGAAAAGGTCTGCAAGGTTATCCTGTGTTGGCACATAAGCCAAACTGATCTCTCCTGCAGAGAGTCTCTCCCTGACATAATGGTAGTGCACCTCAATGTGCTTCGTACGAGCATGGAACACTGGGTTCCGCGCAACTGCCAATGCGCTCTGACTGTCAGTGAAGATGGTGGTGGCAGATGGCTGCCCAACACCCAAATCAGCCATAAGGCGTCTGAGCCACACACACTCAACCGTAGCTGTGAAAGCTGCCCTGTACTCAGCTTCACAACTAGAAGTGGCCACAGTAGGCTGCTTCTTGCTCAACCATGATATGCATGAGCTTCCAAGCATGAAGCAAAAACCACTCGTGGACACGCGTGTGTCATAACAACCAGCCCAGTCAGAATCTGAAAAAACATGTAAATCTGGCGGCAATGATCCCCCCTTGGGATAAAACAACCCAAGATGCCGAGTACCACTCAAATAGCGAAAGATACGCTTCACTGCCTGCCAATGCTTAATGCCTGGGCTATGCATAAATCTGCTCACCTGTGAGACTGCAAACTGAATGTCTGGCCTCGTAATGCATACATAAATGAGGCAACCAACTGCTGTCTGATAGAGTGTGACATCAAAGTGATCTCCAGCATCATGAAGACTCAACTTCAAACCTGTCTCCATTGGAGTAGCAATAGGCTTGCAGTCTTCAAGGCCAAATCTCCGCAACAATGTTTCAATATACTTTGTCTGACACAAAGCAATACCTCCATCACACTGCTTAAATTGTATCCCCAAATAATGATGCAAATGCCCCAAATCTGACATCTCAAAAGAGGCATTCAAATCAGCCTTAAAATCAGCAATATGACTCTCATTTGGTCCTGTGAGCAGCATGTCATCGACATAGAGAGCAATGATTAGATGTACACCATCCACACGTTTAACATACAAAGTGCTTTCTGTTGGACTATTCTGAAACCCATGTGCAGTCAAATATGCATGTATTTTTTCATACCAAGCTCGTGGAGCTTGCTTTAAACCATATAAAGCCTTTTTTAACCTGCACACTTTGTTTTCCTGCCCTCTTTGAACAAAACCACGAGGCTGCGATACATACACCTCCTCATGCAAATCTCCATTTAAGAACGCAGTCTTTATGTCCAGCTGATGTACATTCCAACCATTATGAGCTGCTAATGCACAGATGCTACGAACAGTGGTCATACGACATGTGGGAGCAAAAGTCTCATCAAAATCAATGCCCTTCTCTTGAGCATAACCTTTTGCAACAAGCCTAGCCTTATGGCGATCCACTGTGCCATCAGGCTTACGCTTCAATTTGTATACCCACTTAGTGCCAATGGCCTTCTTGCCAGGGGGCAAGTTACATAAAGACCATGTACCATTCTTCATAATAGCATCGTATTCTGCTTGCATAGCAGCCATCCAATTTTCTGAACTTTGTGCCTCATCAAATGAAACAGGCTCACTTTCATCGCACATACTAGAAACAACCAATGCATAACAATCTGACGCATAAGAGGCACCATGAGAGCCAGAACGAGTGCGACTAGACAAAGGGGCATCCAACTTGCTGTCACGCAAAGTCTGCACCAGCCATCTAGGCATATTCCTAGAGCCCTCAATCTCTTGTCTCTCATCCTCAAGTGCATCATGCACATCTGCATCAGATATAGGCTGATCTGTGCCATCATTTAAAACCTGCATAGGCTGAAAAACTGCCTCATGAGGTATTGCACTTGACTGTGCACCACTGAAAAGAGGCAACAATGTATCATAGACATCACGTGAGCTGATATCTGTCTCCTTAGTACATGAAACCAAGGGCTGAACTGCATCTTCCACAAATACAACATCACGGCTAACCAAAATGCGCTTTGTCTGTGGATGATACAAACGATAGCCTTTGCTCTCAGCACTATATCCAACAAAAATACATTTGACAGCTTTGTCATCCAATTTTCTGCGATGTTGCACAGGCACTAATGCATATGCCAGGCAACCAAAAACACGTAAATGGCCAACAGATGGCTTGCGGCCATGCCAAGCCTCATATGGAGTGACAACCTGTAATGCTTTGGTGGGACACCTGTTTAGTACATAAGTGGCACACATGACAGCCTCAAGCCAAAAACCATGTGGTAGACTTTGACTCTTAACCATACATCTTGCCATTTCCATGAGAGACCTATTTTTTCTCTCAGCCACACCATTTTGCTGTGGTGTATACGGCACTGTACATTGGTGTTTTATCCCACGCTCAGCCAGAAATGCATTAAATTCTGAAGACATATACTCCCCCCCTCGATCTGAACGGAGGGTGCCCATCTTACTTTCTGACACATTTTCAGCCATAACCAAAAACTGTTTGAAGCACAAAAACACTTCGGACTTTGCCTTCAAAGGATATACCCATGCATGCCTGGTAAAATCATCAATGAAAGTCACGAAGTAAAGGTAGTTTCCAAATGATGGAGTTTGCATGGGACCACAAACATCACTGTGAACAAGCTGCAATTTGCGTTCAGCTCTCACTGATCCATCTTTGGAAAAGGAAGCACGCTGCATTTTACCCAATATGCAGCCCTCACAAACATGCTTGACAGGTGCCTCAAGCTTAGGCAAAGAAGACACCATTTCAGATTTCTGCAGGCGCAGCAAACTTGCAAAATTCAGATGACCAAAACGTGCATGCCACAGTTTCAGCAGAGCAGATTCGTTGGGATGGTAGAGATGCGCAGGCTCATGCCTTGATTGCGCTGTCTGTCAAACGTACCATTATCCCACATATTCGCTCCTGCAGGACTTCTAAGGATGCTTGGGATGTACTTGCCACATTGTATCAGGCAAGAAATGAGGCTCGTGTTGCTTACCTCCGAAAACAGTTGGAGAGTGAGCATATGAACGAAGGTGATTCTATGGATAGCTTTTTGACAAAGATCAAGGATTTCAAAGAGCAGCTCATTTCTGCAGATGAAATCCTGTCAGACAGTTCACTTGTGCAGACTGTTTTGAATGGTCTACCAGATTTTCTTATCAGGGTTTTGCTTCCACTCTTCGCTTGATGATGAAAGGCAATCCCAATGCCTTATCATTTGAGGAGTTAGTTTCTGTTTTGCTGCAAGAAGACCAGTCAAGGCAAAACAGGAATATTATGCGTGTCGCAGATCAAGCTTTCGTTGCTAGTCAGAGAAGCGGGAAAGGTAAAGCTGGCTTTTCTTCTAGTAAGCAGAAATCTGCAAATGCTACGCAACCAAAGAAGGAAGACAAAGATGAGAAGAAGGGTGACAAACAGAAGACATTTTGCAAGTACTGTAAGGGAAATGATCATGTCATCAAAGTGTGTCCTAAGCTGGCTGCGAAAGAGGCTAAGAAGAAAGAGGCTGGTATGGCTGTTGTGCAGATGCCTCTCCTTCTAACAATGAATCTGCTAATGTTGTGCTAGATACAGAATGGGCATTCAATGCGCAGTGCAGTTATGACCCATCTTTGCATGACACATGTATGTCTGCAGTAGATTCAGATGTATGGTACTTTGACAGTGGTGCCACTAAGCATATCACCTCGCAGCGCAGTTTATTCACTTTCCTTGAGTCTGCTCCCACAGGGAATACTGTCACTTGTGCCAATAACTCCTCTTATCCCGTTGAAGGAGTTGGACAGATTGTGCTGAATGTTGCAAATGGCAACACCTTTACACTTTTTGATGCATTGTATGTGCTAGGGATCAAAAAGAATCTGCTGTCAGTCTCCGCATTTGCCAAAACAGGTTTGGTTGTAAAATTTGTGGATGACAGATGTACTGTTCATGATCTCTCTTGTGGTGACATCATTGTAGCATCTGGTTCACTATGTCGAGGGCTGTATAAGCTCAATATGGATGGCAAATGTGTAGAGGATTCAGCATGTGCTATTATGGATACGCAGGCTATTTCAGATGCAAAACTGTGGCATGCACGTTTTGGTCATCTGAATTTTGCAAGTTTGCTGCGCCTGCAGAAATCTGAAATGGTGTCTTCTTTGCCTAAGCTTGAGGCACCTGTCAAGCATGTTTGTGAGGGCTGCATATTGGGTAAAATGCAGCGTGCTTCCTTTCCCAAAGATGGATCAGTGAGAGCTGAACGCAGATTGCAGCTTGTTCACAGTGATGTTTGTGGTCCCATGCAAACTCCATCATTTGGAAACTACCTTTACTTCGTGACTTTCATTGATGATTTTACCAGGCATGCATGGGTATATCCTTTGAAGGCAAAGTCCGAAGTGTTTTTGTGCTTCAAACAGTTTTTGGTTATGGCTGAAAATGTGTCAGAAAGTAAGATGGGCACCCTCCGTCCAGATCGAGGGGGGGAGTATATGTCTTCAGAATTTAATGCATTTCTGGCTGAGCGTGGGATAAAACACCAATGTACAGTGCCGTATACACCACAGCAAAATGGTGTGGCTAAGAGAAAAAACAGGTCTCTCATGGAAATGGCAAGATGTATGGTTAAGAGTCAAAGTCTACCACATGGTTTTTGGCTTGAGGCTGTCATGTGTGCCACTTATGTACTAAACAGGTGTCCCACTAAAGCATTACAGGTTGTCACTCCATATGAGGCTTGGCATAGCCGCAAGCCATCTGTTGGCCATTTACGTGTTTTTGGTTGCCTGGCATATGCATTAGTGCCTGTGCAACATCGCAGAAAATTGGATGACAAAGCTGTCAAATGTATTTTTGTTGGATATAGTGCTGAGAGCAAAGGCTATCGTTTGTATCATCCACAGACAAAGCGCATTTTGGTTAGCCGTGATGTTGTATTTGTGGAAGATGCAGTTCAGCCCTTGGTTTCATGTACTAAGGAGACAGATATCAGCTCACGTGATGTCTATGATACATTGTTGCCTCTTTTCAGTGGTGCACAGTCAAGTGCAATACCTCATGAGGCAGTTTTTCAGCCTATCCAGGTTTTAAATGATGGCACAGATCAGCCTATATCTGATGCAGATGTGCATGATGCACTTGAGGATGAGAGACAAGAGATTGAGGGCTCTAGGAATATGCCTAGATGGCTGGTGCAGACTTTGCGTGACAGCAAGTTGGATGCCCCTTTGTCTAGTCGCACTCGTTCTGGCTCTCATGGTGCCTCTTATGCGTCAGATTGTTATGCATTGGCTGTTTCTAGTATGTGCGATGAAAGTGAGCCTGTTTCATTTGATGAGGCACAAAGTTCAGAAAATTGGATGGCTGCTATGCAAGCAGAATACGATGCTATTATGAAGAATGGTACATGGTCTTTATGTGACTTGCCCCCTGGCAAGAAGGCCATTGGCACTAAGTGGGTATACAAATTGAAGCGTAAGCCTGATGGCACAGTGGATCGCCATAAGGCTAGCCTTGTTGCAAAAGGTTATGCTCAAGAGAAGGGCATTGATTTTGATGAGACTTTTGCTCCCACATGTCGTATGACCACTGTTCGTAGCATCTGTGCATTAGCAGCTCATAATGGTTGGAATGTACATCAGCTGGACATAAAGACTGCGTTCTTAAATGGAGATTTGCATGAGGAGGTGTATGTATCGCAGCCTCGTGGTTTTGTTCAAAGAGGGCAGGAAAACAAAGTGTGCAGGTTAAAAAAGGCTTTATATCGTTTAAAGCAAGCTCCACGAGTTTGGTATGAAAAAATACATGCATATTTGACTGCACATGGGTTTCAGAATAGTCCAACAGAAAGCACTTTGTATGTTAAACGTGTGGATGGTGTACATCTAATCATTGCTCTCTATGTCGATGACATGCTGCTCACAGGACCAAATGAGAGTCATATTGCTGATTTTAAGGCTGATTTGAATGCCATACTTTTGCAAGTTACACAGTATTGAGTAAATTTATTTGCACTAGCTAGACAACTCCAACCAATTTGAGATTTTGACCTAATGAAAAAGGTATCATCTTCTTGAACATTTATCGTACACATTTATGTCCACGAATTCATTGAGTAGTGGAAAAGAGAAGGACATATATAGATTTGGTTTGAACACTATTAACCAATTAAATTCTTACGTTTTGAAGACCAAGCTTAATAAACCAAGCTAGATGATAGCCAAAGGCAAATAGTAAGCTAAATGATAACCAGAGGCACCCTTACTTTCTTAAACATTGATGATGATTAGACAACAACTTTTATATTGAGAAAAGCATCCAACTTATTCCAAGAAATCATGAAAATTTAAAATGACCCTTAGGGAGGGTTCATAATGAAGGCATCGTTATCCTCTAAAGGCCGCCTTCCTCTAGAGGACATAAGGTTCAAATTCATAGGCACATCTTGTGAACCCAAAGAATAGCTCGGCCGGGGATGGGGCTTGTCTATTGTGATGATAAATTTTGACATCTGTAAATACATGTAGGTTTTACACACTAGGGCGACTACAGTAAGGGAAGTCATTAGATTGTGGAAGCAAGCTTACACTCAATTTCACACATCTCCTTTTGTCATGAGCGATATCCTACTCAAAGCTAAGCAAACCATGTCCTCCAAGGAAGTAAGGGAAGTCGTTAGATTGTGGAAGTGATCTTACACTCAATTTCACACATCTCCTTTTATCATGAGTGATGTCTTGCTCAAAGCCAAGCAAACCATGTCCTCCAAGGAAGTAAGGGAAGTCGTTAGATTGTGGAAGCGATCTTACACTCAATTCCACACATCTTCTTTTATCATGAGCGATATCATGCTCAAAGCCAAGCAAACCATGTCCTCCAAGGAAGTAAGGGAAGTCGTTAGATTGTGGAAGCGATCTTACACTCAATTCCACACATCTCCTTTTATCATAAGCGATATCATGCTCAAAGCCATGCAAACCATGTCCTCCAAGGAAGCAAGGGGAGTCGTTAGATTGAGGAAGCGATCTTACCCTCGATTCCACACATCTCCTTTTATCATGAGCGATATCATGCTCAAAGCCAAGCAAACCATGTCCTCCAAGGAAGCAAGGGGAGTCATTAGATTGAGGAAGCGAGCTTACCCTCAGTTCCACACATCTCCTTTTATCATGAGCGATATCATGCTCAAAGCCAAGCAAACCATGTCCTCCAAGGAAGCAAGGGGAGTCCTTAGGTTGAGGAAGCGATCTTACCCTCAGTTCCACACATCTCCTTTTATCATGAGCGATATCATGCTCAAAGCCAAGCAAACCATGTCCTCCAAGGAAGCAAGGGGAGTCCTTAGGTTGTGGAAGCGATCTTACACTCAATTCCACACATCTCCTTTTATCATGAGCGATATCATGCTCAAAGCCAAGCAAACCATGTCCTCCAAGGAAGCAAGGGGAGTCGTTAGATTGTGGAAGCGATCTTACACTCAAGTCTACACATCTCCTTTTATCATTAGCGATATCATGCTCAAAGCCAAGCAAACCATGTCCTTCAAGGAAGCAAGGGGAGTCGTTAGATTGTGGAAGCGATCTTACACTCAATTCCACACATCTGCTTTTATCATGAGCGATATCATGGTCAAAGCTAAGCAAACCATGTCCTCCAAGGCCTATCAACAAGAAGTTTGGCTCACGTGTGTGTATGCTTTGCAATGAAGCACCAGAGTGGCCCAAATGTAGGGTTGTTGGCTGGGACACGCCTTGAAGATGTGAAATGGACTCGTTAGTAAAGTGTTGAAACTAGGAGAGCTCTAAGGAGATGTTTAATCTCTCAACTATACACGACACCATACGCATACCTCCCCACGATCTGAGTCTTCCTTTGCTGGATGCCATCAAGGGCCAGATTGAAAAGCGCTTCTTGGACAAGGTGAGCAACACCCCCCACGCTATGCACATAAATGCCCAGATTAATTCTAATATTATTGCCTAAATTATCATTCTTTTTCAGGTTATTAAAGATTTGGGCCTCGTGGTAACACTCTATGATATCAAATCAGTAGAAGGAGGCTTTGTTTTTCCAGGAGATGGAGCCCCCACCTACACGGTATTATATACCTTTTTTTGGTATTATTTCTGGGTTTACCCCCGTCATTTTATCTAATTTTGTAACATAAGAAATAGATAATTATTTTTGAGGTGTCGCAGGTGGAGTTCCGTTTGGTCATGTTTAAACCTTTTGTTGGAGAAGTCCTAGTTGGGAAACTCAAGAAATGTGACAAATCTGGACTATACTGTAAGGTTCTAACCTATGTGTAATGCTTTAACAGCTTAATTCTGAATGTGTTTTATTTCTTATCTAATGATGTAAAGGACCATCACCTCAGAGGAAAGGGGGCCAAGCTTAAACTCAGTCTGGAAAAAGAGCCAGGCTTAGCCTTACACATCTAACCTTGGACAAAGCAATCGATGTAGATAATAATGCTCACAATGTCTCACCAACTCAAGCATAGGTTTTCAAGGCATTAAACCACTGGCAGAGATTTAAGTGGTTGAAAATTTTCATCCAAGACCGAGCTTTATGCCTAGATTATTGTTGTAGCGTCACACGGTTCATAGCCAGGTAAGGTATCATCATTCACTGCCCCTGTTTTGAAGCCTTCATCCAAATCCTCACTTGTTTAATCGAGCGGCTAGAGACATAGGCCCATGTTAATCCTCTAGCATATTAGCAGCATGTCTATATATAGGCTATTTCTAACTCTTATTAAAAAAGAAACTCCTTCCCTTCAGGCTTTTAGGTCTAGAGCCCTTCCTTTTTTCCCCTTTCCCAAGGAAGGTTCCTTCTATTAGTCAAAAGAAAGGGTTTGCATAATGCAGCTGCAACCCTAATAGAGGCAACAAGATACAAATGGTCCATGATGTGAGGACCGGAGAAAACCGAAGAACGAAAAGGGGAGTGCGGGGGTCCCTCTCCAGCTGGCCACTCTCAGAGGGAGGCTAAATCTGGGGAGGGGGTTGAAAAAGTCGCATAGGAAGCCATCTCGCCAATCAAGTCCTTCGCTTGCTCTCACTTCCATGGCCCAAGCAATCACACCCCACATGGCGAACATGGCGAATTGGAGAGTGAGGTGAACAACCGGACCAAACCCAGTGTGTCTTTGGGCTGGAGCCCTTCTGTTAACTCCCATTATACATAGCACTCAGTTTTTTCAACGCAAGGGTTTTAATTACTTTTGGCTAACACAAGTGCTACTTGAGCCTCGGTAAAACTAGCTGGACCTTGCCTAAATTGTACTTCAACATGCCACACCCTTAACCAATCATTGAGTATGCAGAAGCTGAGTTGCTTATCATTTAAACCCCTTTCCAAGCTGGACATTTGTAACACAAAGGGTTAACGCTTGCAAGGCAAGGAAGGAAAAGGAGCATTTGTGCATGACAAGAGCAACATTTGAGTAAGGGTGTCACATGCGTTAAGCCTCTAGAATCTAGATGCCTATGCTGTGTATGGACTTCATGTACAGGGTAGTTTAGGAGAGTTACATGCCATTGTGAGCCATATTTTAGCAAGGGACAAGGTCACAAAGTGTATAGACCATGGCTAGCTGCTCGATTTAGGCAGACATTATCCATGTCTCCGAGGACATTGGGAGCGTCTTGTTGGTGACTTGGATCAGATGCAGCAGTGCCGAGCTGCCATCCTCCACACATGGAGTCTGGGGCCCTTCTTCACTCAAGGGGTCTTTGGACTTGTTTGATAGTACAGGGCTTGGTGTGGCTTTTTCCTCCCCCTCCTCCAATGAAGCCTCCCTCCAAGAGCGGCCAGCTGGTGAGGGGGCCCTCCCCCCACGGGCGTGTTCTTGTTTCTTTTTGGTTTATTTGACTTCATAGGAGTGGATCTTTGTAGCTTTTTTCCTCTTTTGAGGGTTGTAGTCTGATGTTTTCTCTATTGACTACTAAAAGAAGGGTCTATCTTTAAAATTTTTAAATCCTAAATTATAGTTCAGATTTTGGCTGATTCCTGCATTTTATATCCTTTGCAGTGTCATTAGGTTTTTTTGATGATATTTATGTTCCTGAGCACCTTCTTCAACAGCCATCAAAGTTGTAAGAGCTCACTTATTTTTTGAATTTGTGCATCTCAAGCAAAGGAAACTTGAGGAGGAGGGGATATAAGTATAGGGCTTGGATGAAGTGCCTTGAATTGTGCTGCTTGTGTTCCTAACCATTTGGCTTCTGAATTGTGGGAGTCTTACACCATTTCCTCTGCTGCAGTGATGAAGAGGAAAAGTTGTGGGTTTGGAATTATCAAGGAACGGATATGTTTATGGATCTGGAAGAGGAGGTTTGGCCTTGGTTTGTGTCTTGTCATGTTGAACTTTATCCCTGTTTAACGAAGGTCACTTATGTTGAACTCCATGTTTCTGATCAAGGTGCGATTCCGGGTTGAGCAAGTGAAGTATCCTCCTATACCCATTGAGCAAGAGAGTAACTCCAAACCGTTTGCTCCTATGGAAATAAATGTACGTTTTCATGACTTAATGTTGATGCTCATTGTACTTCTGTTTTGGGTGATTCATAAAGTCCTTCCATTAGGTGCTGCCTTTTCTTATGGCAATGCCTTATGCTGCCATGAACTAGATAGCACTGTTTAGGAGCCTAGTCTGGATGCATCTTTTCATGCACCAATGAATAAAACTTCCTCTTGAAGGCCATTTTTACTTCAAGTAAGAACCCAATAAGCTTGAAATTAATTGTCTTAATATCGTGTAAAACTTGCTTGTATCAATGCATCTCTCGAATTCAGAACCCAATAAGCTGGAAATTAAATGTTTTAGTATCCTGTAAAACTTGCTTGTATTCGGAGTCAAGGTTTCTGAGTTCATGTGCAGATAGTAACCAGTGTAAGTCCACACAAGAACATAACTTAGTGGTTTGGAAGATGCATGGATGAGGACAAGGCTAGCCATGAGAGCTGTTGTCTATGCTGTGTTGTGGTTTAAAACTGGCATACCTGCCTGCTGTATGTAAGTAACCATGTGAAATCAGGCATGTGGAGCATAGTCACAAGAAACAACCGTTTCAGTCCCTAGAAACGCGTTTCTCCATTTCAGGACCCCATCCGTTTCCATGGCCGTTTTGTTGTTTCCCATGTCATAGTGTCACAAGAAACTGCCATTTCTACCCCTAAAAACTCGTTTCCCCATTTCCATTCCCGTTTCTTGTTTCTGGTGACTATGATGTGGAGAGGGTGGGCTGCAAACTCTGCCAGAATGATGTGGTGCAGAGTGGAGGGTTTGCTGTATGAGAGCTACATGACATGTAGTCTTGCTATTGAACTCCAATCGTATGTTGTGAGGTTTATGGCCCCCCCAAACTGCTGCTCCATACAGGGCTGCTATTCTAACTAGTGAATCAAAGAGGAGGGACTTTTGCTTGGACTTGGTGGAGATGTGCCTGGAAGCTGCTAGCACGGCATGGCCCCTTATTAATCTCGCCTTTGTATTCCTTACTACTTCCACTTACTTGCCGAGTGTCTCTTTGGAGCCCTTGATAAGTTGTGGAAGACTATGATCTTTGTCTTGCCAAGGTTAACTTGTAAGTGTTTGCTTCTTAAAGATAGAGTGTAGACTTTGGTGCATCCAATTGTCTTTGCAACTTTTTGTCGTGTGATAGTACGTGTTGGAAGTGTAATTTGGTCAATGTCAAATTTGTTGGGTATTCGGAGCTTTGTGTTAGTGTGTTTGTGTGTGAAAAGCCACTTATAGCTAGATATTATGTGTGAATGTGATGAGCAGTGATGTCATAGGTCTAGCCATGTGTCATTGCTCCAGTGATGCGTCAAAAGATAAGGCTATAAGCTATAAAAGCATTGTACTTATTCAAGTTTTCAACACATCAATCTATCATTGAGTCATTAAAAATCTCAAGCTGTGTACTCTTTCACCCTCTCTGTGTACACAGTACTCTCTCTCTCCTTTTCTACAGTCATGGCCACCCTCTATCCGCCCTGACCCATCATTGGTATCAGAGCCATTGCCGCATGGTTCTCCTGTGCACCGTTAGCTGCTGCGACCACAGCTACTGTCGCCTTCGTATACTGGCCTCGACCTGTGCTCAGATGCTCACCACCGCCTGCAGACCTGGACTCAGATGCTTGCCACTGCTTGCTGACCTGCGCTGATCTGAGTTCCGCTCCATGCCTACCTGCAACTGCACTTGCGTCCAACTGTTCCTGCTCCATGCCTACCTGCAACTGCACTTGCGTCCATCTGTTCCTGCTCAGCGGGACACGCTGCTTGTGCCTGTCAGCCCAGCGCCGCTGCTTCGTCTTACATGGTAGACTTGTTTTGTAAGCATAGTCACAGGGAGGGGACGCTTGTCCTAGGCCTTTGGGACGGGAGAACGCCGTCCCGTTCTCCCTTTCACACGGGGATGTGTCCCTCTGCAGGGGGGACGTCCCATGTCACGTCAATCACCAGGGGACGGCCGTCCCTTGTCAGGGGCTTGTTAATCTTGTGGGACGGCCGGCAGTTCTGTTTGGGGATGGGAAGGAAAAAAAATGGGATATTTTGTCTTCGCCTCATTTTATGTTTTTTTTGTTAAAAAAAAGGCCCGTCGTGCGAGCGATCTCTGCTCTCCTCCGTCTTTGCTGTCGTGTGATTGATCTCTGTTGAGTGCTCTCCAGACTCCTCTGTCTCTGCTGTGACCTATCACCTGTGTACTTGCTCTCGTCGTCTCTGCTCTTCCATCTCTGCTCTCCTCCGTCTGTGCTGTTGTGCGAGAAATCTTTGTTGAGCGCTTTCCTCCGTCTCTGCTGTCACCTGTGCACGCTTGTCTCAGCCTCTCCTCCGTCTCTGCTCCTCCATCTTTGCTCTGCAGTGTGCAGTGACTGCATAGCAGCACAAGTTCTTGCCACTATCACAGGCCCACAACTCCATCTAAGCTGCCCAGGCCCCAGTGCCATCAGCGGCCAGCCTTGAAAGCTGAAAGTTCAATCACAATGGCCTCTTCCTCGCGAGCACCAGCAGCCCATGTTGGGGGCGAGGGTTTAAATTGGTCTTGGTGGGAAGAGGTGAATGCCCAGAGACTCGGAAGCGGGGGAGGTTCACGTCAATGGCGCTGCAAGTTATGCCCATACACACGAACAAGTGGGGCAAACAAGGTGAGAGCTCACCTTCTCCATGAGTCTGGGCATGAGGTGCAGTTCTGCCCAAATGTAAGCCAAGAGAAGAGGATGGAGCTCTTAGAGCGGGCTGCAGCATAAGCGTCTCTCTTTACAGCAAGGAGGGCGGCACATCCTGTGGCAGTTGACCCCATAGCATTTGTCAGGCCACCTGTATCGGAGGCATGTAGTAGAGGCTCTAGAGCTTCGGCATCAGCATCAGCTAGCCATACATTGTCCACACATGCGTCCTTTAGCATGCCATCCATAGTTTCTGCACGTCGACAGAGTACCCTTGATCAGAAATGGGATCCCAAGAGAAAGGAGGATGTTGACACGGCAGTGGCTCGCTTCTTTTTTAATGATCATATTGCCTTCCATGCTGCCAGATCTGAGTACTTCAAGGTTATGGTGAGGAATATTGGCGAGTATGGTCCATCTTACACTCCCCCATCCTGAGAGACCTTGCGTACCACTCTTCTTGAGAAAGAGAGACGTGCTGTATGTTAGCACTTTCATCCCCAGTTTCTGCTCTGTATGGTGCCCATTTGGTCCCCTTTTGTATGGCCCTTGCTTGTGGGCTGGCCACCCCTTTTTTAGTATTTTTCTGGGATTTTTCCCAGCCATTCTGGCATTTTTCCAGTGAGCCATGTCCAACAGCTCCAGTCGGCCTGTTTCTGAGCTCCAGTCGGCCAGCTCTTCCCCACTATAAATAGTGGGTGCTGGCCTCTCATTTTATATAGAGTCTTGTACTTATTTGCTCCCTCACTTATGAGACTATCACTGTCTCTTGCTTGGGACTGTTTTGGTTCAGTATATTCAGCATAGTTTGCTCCATATCTCTCTCTCTCTTGCACTCTCTGTTCAGCACATTCTAGTGCCACTCTGCTTTCGCTCTGTGCACTCTTTCATGGTATCATCGCTCTCTCTTGCACTCTCTGTTCAGCACATTCTAGTGCCACTCTGCTTTCGCTCTGTGCACTCTTTCATGGTATCATCGCTCCAGGTTTAGCAACCTTTCTGCTGCCCCAGATTCAGCCCTGTTTTCAGCACCTTCTCCTCTGCGTTTTCTTCCAGATCCATAGCTTTTGCTGCTGCGTTTTCTGGTCAGCACTCTGCTGGTCGTTTTTTCTTCAGATTGGCTTCACCGATTCAGCCGTCTGGCTCTTGGAGATCAGCGTTTCATTGCCCACTTGGAGATTGGACTGCAGGCGGCCTGTTTTCTATAGGACAGCACTTGTTCATTGCTGCGTTTTCCTCTCCAGTGGTCCTTTCCCTTTGCAGAGGAGGCTTGTGGTGTTGCAGGCTTTGGTGGCACTCTTGGTACCTGTGGAGGACACCTCTTTTCAGAGTTTGTGCATTTCTTGAGATTGAGCCCAAGCTCTTGTGATGGCTGCTCCCACTTCTCTTCATATGTTTGCTGAGTCTGCTAAGTTGGATGGTTCCAACTACACCCTATGGAAGGTGAAGGTGAAATCGGCCTTGTGTGGCGTGGATCTCTGGGATTGGCTTGTTACACCAGCCAATGCCACCCCTCCCACCCTTGCTTCCGGTGGTGTGACTCAGGCACAGATTGATATTTGGCAGTCGAATGATCGACGTGTTTTCTCCTTCCTGATGTTGAACTGTCAGGATGCTGTTCTCTCTCATGTGCGTACAGCAGATGCTGCACATGAAGTTTGGAAGGCTTTTGCAGATCTCTATGAGATTAAGTCTCCGGGTCGGATTTTGGCATTGGAAAAGCCTTATCGGTTTCTGCGTTTCCATCGTTATCTGCTTTCATCTCAAAGATGAAAGATCTCCGGGACGAGCTTGCTGTTTGTACATCTCCACAGAGGATATGGCTATTCGGCTGCTCTCCAAACTTCCAGAGAGGTTTGATGCATACTTTCAGTCTCTGGTTTCTTCTCCTCGTCCTGTTTCAGTTACTTGGAAGTTCTCCCCTCCATTATGCAGATAGAGTCTCGCTTTGAGGAGCGGACTGGCACCTCCGGTGGCCCTGATGGAGCTTTGGCAGCACGAGATAAAGGGAAGTCTCAACAAAAGAAAGGTAAAGGGGGTTCTGACAAGAACTCCAAGGATTCCGATAAGGATAAAGACAACAAATCTTCAAAGAATAAGGACATTGAATGTCATTATTGTGGCAAGAAGGGTCACAAGTCACCCCAATGTCACAAGAAGAAGCGTGATGAAGCAGCAAAGAACTCTTCCTCAACGGCGGTGTCTCAACCCAAGAAGGATGATGGAATTCTTCTCTTAGTAAGTACTCGGCGTATACTTGCTCTTGTGACTTCTCAGTCACGGTCTTGGATTGTTGATAGCGGTGCTACTGCTCATATGACACCCCATCGAGATTGGTTCGAGGACTTCACTGCCAGATCAGGCGAGATCACTCTGGGTGATTCTTCTTCTGTGCCAGTGCATGGTCATGGCACTATTCCCATCTTCCGTTCTGAAGAGGACAAGAGGTACTTCTCTGACGTTCTGTATATTCCAGATTTGGCTTTTAACCTTTTGTCAGTGAGTGCTCTTACAGCTCAGGGTGCGGAGGTGATCTTTTCTCGTTATGAGATTACCATTCGTGATAAAGTGACTGGTAGCATCTTGGCTCAGGGAGTCCAAGATAGTGGTCTCTACAAACTGACCGCTCTGCTTTCTTCTGGTGCTTCTTCTGCTCTTTGGCATGCTCGGTTTGGCCATTTGAGCTATCAGCTTCTGCAGCGAGCTTCGACGGATGGGTTGGTTGACGGATTACCAACCATCAAGGCTCCGTCTTCTCCTTGTTCCTCTTGTTTGCAGGGGAAGCAGCACCGAGCCGCCTTTCCGAAGGAGGTGACACACAGATCTTCGACATCACTTGCTCTCATTCATGCAGACTTATGTGGTCCTATGAGTACCGCGTCTTTGAGTAAGGCGTTGTACATGCTCGTGATGGTGGATGATTTTACCAGATATACTTGGGTTTTCTTTCTGAAGACCAAGGATGAGACTTTTCATCACTTCTGTGATTGGAAAGCCGAGGTGGAAAAAGAGACCAGTCACTCGGTCAAGGCTCTCAGGACCGATGGAGGGGGTGAGTTTACATCCCAGGAGTTTCAGCAATGGAGTTGCCGAGAGGAAGAATAGGACCATTATGGAGATGGCCCGTGCTATGCTTGAGCATTCTTCATTACCTCGACGTTTCTGGGCTGAGGCGGCTTCCACTGCTGTCTACATTCAGAATAGGTCTCCTATTGCTGCTCTTCCCGACAAAACTCCATATGAGGCTTTCCATGGTGAGAAGCCCTCCGTTGTTCATTTCCGGATATTTGGATGTACCGCGTATGTTCATGTGCCTAAGGAGCACCGTTCCAAGTTGGACTCGAAGTCTCAGCGCATGACTTTTCTCGGATACAGCACTGTGTCCAAGGCATATCGTCTTTATGATCCTCAAGCCGGTAAAGTTGTTGTGAGCCGTGATGTGGTGTTCGACGAGACTCCTACATCTTCAGAGGGGGGTGGTGAGCTTCTTCTTCCTGCACCTCCTTCTCCTCCTCCTACTCCTCCTCTTGCTCCCGCTGTTACTGTTACACCTCCAGCTGAGGATTCTCAATCAGATGATGATGACCCTGCTCCTCCTCCGGCGAGTTCGAGCAGATCTGTACCTGGTTGGTATTATCAGACAGTTCGTGACTCTGGGTTACGTGAGCTTCCTTCTGCTCCTCCGCTTGGTTCTCTTCGGCGTTCTTCCAGAGTTTCAGGGAAACAAATTCATGAGGGCAACATGTTTGTTAATTATGCTCTTATGTCTACAATCATTAATGGTCCTTCTGATCCCACTTCTGTAGACGAGGCTCTTTCACATGAGTCTTGGCGTCATGCTATGCAGACAGAGCTGGATGCTATCGAACGGAATGGCACTTGGATTTTGGTGCCTCGGCCTCTGCAGCGTAAGGTGATTGGTGTGCGTTGGATTTTCAAATCAAAGTTCCGAGCTGATGGCAGCTTGGACAAGCACAAGGCGAGGTTGGTTGCCAAGGGTTATGCTTAGCGCCCTGGTGTCGACTTTGATGAGACCTTCGCTCCAACGGCCCGGATGACTACCATTCGCACCGTTCTTGCACTTGCAGGACATCATAGATGGCCCGTTTTCCAGATGGACGTCAAGTCGGCTTTCTTGAATGGAGAGCTTACACAGGAGGTTTATATTGATCAGCCGCCAGGATTTGTTGTTCCGGGCAAACAGGATCATGTGTACCGGCTGAAGAAGGCTTTATATGGTCTAAAGCAGGCTCCGCGGGCTTGGTACCAGCGGATTGATGAGTTCTTTCAGAAGCTCGGCCTGTGCCGTTCTCATGCAGATTCGAACCTTTATATCCTCCTTGAGAGGGGGTTGATTGTTATCATTGTGGTCTATGTTGATGACCTCATCTTTACAGGTTCTTATTCTGTGCGGATCCGTTCTGTTATGGATGCTTTGGAGACAGAGTTTGAGATGACGGATCTGGGCCTCTTGCACTATTTTCTTGGCTTTGAGATTTGGCAGACCTCGAAGGGCATTTTCTTCTCTCAGCAGAAGTACACTCGGGAGATTCTCGACAGATTTCAGATGACTGGGTGCAAACCAGTATCTTCTCCTTTGGATATTGGTGAGAAGCTTTCTTCGCTTGATGCTTCTCCAGGGACTGATCAGGGACAGTATCGGGTTCTTGTCGGTTGTTTGGTATGGTTGACCTACTCCCGATTGGACATATGTTTCGCAGTCAGTTTATTGAGTTCCTTCTCATCCAAACCCCGTCAGCAGCATTGGCGGTGTGCTCTCAGAGTTCTTCGGTACTTACGTGGCACTCTGGATTTTGGCATCTTTTATGGCCAAGGACGCACTCTTGTTGGATGGTCTGACTCAGACTGGGCTGGAGATCCAGATACACGGTGTTCGACCACTGGTTGTGTTTTTTCACTTGGGTCTGGAGCCATTTCTTGGAGCAGTAAAAAGCAGCCTACTGTGGCGCTTTCCTCTACCGAGGCGGAGTACCGTGCAGTTTGCTATGCTGCATGTGAGGCGATATAGTTGCGGAGATTATTGGAGGAGCTTGGCTGTCCTCCTACCGGATCTACTCTTCTTTGGTGTGACAATCAGAGTTGCATCGCCATCGCCAAGAACCCTGTGTTTCATGCTCGTACGAAACACATTGAGATTCAGTATCACTATGTTCGTGAACGGGTTCTTGCTGGAGATTTGCGTTTGGAGTATTGTCCTTCCGCAGAGAATGCTGCAGATTTGTTCACCAAGCCGGTTTCTCAGGCTTCCTTGGCTCCTCATCTTCGGATTCTCGGAGTTTGTTCAGCATCTGGTGCTGAGAGGGGGTGTTAGCACTTTCATCCCCAGTTTTTGCTCTGTATGGTGCCCATTTGGTCCCCTTTTGTATGGCCCTTGCTTGTGGGCTGGCCACCCCTTTTTTAGTATTTTTTTGGGATTTTTCCCAGCCATTCTGGCATTTTTCCAGTGAGCCATGTCCAACAGCTCCAGTCGGCCTGTTTCTGAGCTCCAGTCGGCCAGCTCTTCCCCACTATAAATAGTGGGTGCTGGCCTCTCATTTTATATAGAGTCTTGTACTTATTTGCTCCCTCACTTATGAGACTATCACTGTCTCTTGCTTGGGACTGTTTTGGTTCAGTATATTCAGCATAGTTTGCTCCATATCTCTCTCTCTCTTTCACTCTCTGTTCAGCACATTCTAGTGCCACTCTGCTTCCGCTCTGTGCACTCTTTCACTGTAGAGCAAGTTGTAGAGAACACAAAGCATATGTGAAAAAGGAATGGAGTGTCTCTTATCGCTGATGGATGGAGCGATACACGAAAGATGTCTATCCATGGGGTAGTGGCCTATTCTCGAGGAGAGATGTATTTCATTTCATCGCATGATGCATTAGGGATTGGGAAGAGTGTTGATGTGCTTGCATCAGAGTGGACAGAGGCAATAGAGTTTGTTGGTAGTGACCTTGTTATGGGATTTGTTGTGGATGGCGAGGCCGCCAACAGGGCAGCAGGTGCCATTGTTGAAGGGATGTATCCACATGTGACAGTGTCATTTTGCATGGCACATTGTCTCAATAATTTGCTGAAGGATATAGGGAAGTTGCCTTGGATTACGCCCATCATTGAGAGGGCAAGTCACATGGTCACTTTTGTGTTGAATCATCAATTCTTACTACATGAGTTTAATAAGAAATCAAGCAAGCAGCTCTTGAAGTACTCGGAGACACGGTCTGCGTATAACTTTCTGATGTTGGGCCGGCTGAGTACATGTAGTGCCGCATTGAGGCAGGTTTTCATTAGTGATGAGTTCACTACATCTCCGTCAGCCTCTACTATTGGAGGGTGGAAATGCAAAGATGATGCTGAAGATCTTGAGTTTTGGGAGCATGTGCATCGCATTGATGCCATGGTGCAGCCCATAATGCATTTGTTGAGGCGTGTGGATGGCATGAAACCATGCATTGGGAAAATGTATGAGGCCATGGACAAGATGATTGAGCAATTGAAAGAGCTCATTAAAGAGCAAGAGCAATTTGATCATGATGATGAGGATGAGGAGGATACTCTCAAGAGCAAGTATAAGATGGTTCAGGATCTGTGTGTCAAAAGATGGAATGCATATCATTCTCCTTTGCATGAAGCAGCATGGATTTTGGACCCCGAGTTTCAAGGCAAGGGTCAAGAAAATTATCGAGAGGTGAATAGTGGTTGGCGGATTATCTTAGAGAGATTGGTGCCAGAGCCTAGTGCAAGGTGCAAAATAAGGGGCTCACTTGCAGAGTATAGATCTTTTCGTGGCATGTATGATTTTCTTGATGCACCGGAGGATCGGACTCGGGTTGGGGCAGCTTTGTGGTGGGCGGATTTTGGATAAGATGGACCAGAGTTACAGCAATTGGCTATTCGCATTCTCAGCCAGGCTGTGAGCTCCTCTTGTTTGGAGCAACTGTGGAGCTCCTATAGTCACATTGCATCAAAGAAGAGAAACCGCCTTGGCGTAGAAAAAGCCCGTGTTTTGGTTTTTGTAAGTGCCAACTTGCGTATGTTGGGCAAGGGGGTGATTGCAAAAGCTGATCCTTTTGTGGATTGGGAGCAGCAACAAGATAAGGAGATGAGCAGGTTGAGGTCACAGAGACTGATGCTCATGACAATGAGGCCAGTGTTTCCTTGAGTATGGATTCTGATTGATTAGTGCAACGCCATAGGCTTCAACCTTGGATGTCACATGTGGAGCTCAGCCTTTAGGACCCTCTACCCAAGCTATATTTATGTAGACATGGTTTATTTTCTAGTATCTGCATTCTAGAGATAGTAGACTATGCTTCAGCTGTGAGTCTCGACAGTTGTATTGTGTTTTGTGGACACAGTTAGCAGGACACTATTTTTGTAATATGAATCATGAATTGTCATTTTGTGTGCTTTCTTTCAGAGTACTCAAATGTAATATAAATACTTAACATTTGATGGATATATTGATGCATTTTTTGTGTACTTTCCCACCCCCCGCCCCCGTTCCCTGCCTCCAGGCGTTCCCCATCCCCAAACCCTTCCCTGTCCCCGTTCCCATCCCCCGACCCATGTGACTATGGTTGTAAGCTCCAACTACCTTAGATTTAGAAGATGTTCTCTAATTTTCGTTGTACATGTTTTTCTTCTTATGTCACTTAACATAAAAGGAATCTTCTGTAAGGGTGTCACAGCTGGTTTCTGTATATAAATGGCTTTTTCAGGCTCTAATCAACGCTGATGGTTTGGGACTCGTTTCTTGGTGGAGCTAAAAGGGCTTGTCAAAGAAGCGGTGTTGTTGTAACATAAGCTCAAAAGTTCTGCAGCATTGATTTCTATTTTGCATACCACTTGGTCGGTGATTATACATTGCTGAATTCTCACAATAAGAGTTTTCTAGCGAGGCACAAACAACCTGATCTACTAGAAAACTTCTTAGTTTACGTTTATCTTGGTGGTTATTGTTTCATAATGCGGTTGTGCCCATTCTGGTGGTCTATTTGTTGTGGTTTCCACTACTTGGTGAGCTATAGGGTATGATATTATAATGAATTAGATCTTAGTTTCTGATGCAGATACGTCCATTATGGTGGCAAAAACTTAGTGTATGTAGTGTAGCTTCTTGCTGTTCTTAACTAGGAAACTAAACTAGTGTATTTTTTTTCCATGCCTAGATGTAGCTAATCAGTATTATGAGAAACATATGCTTTTTTTCATGGCTAGATCACAAGTTTTAGTGGAATAAATGTTTGGATTGGAATGGGATGTACTTTTTTCGGTGGGGGTGGGGATTGTCCTTGGAGGGAGAATGTGAGATGGAAGGTCCTCACCCAATTTACCTACTCTAACGAATATCAACCAAACACATCATACATTAAGTAAGGCCAAAGTTATCTAATGGACTTTTATTTGCAGATCGATCAATAATAAGTGCTGTAATCGTAATTGGTTGGAAAATTTAAAGGTCTTGGAAGTTAAATTTTTACTAAGAATTGTTGCTACAAGTTCTATAGCAACTGTTACCTAAAATTTAGGAAAATTTGTCGGGCTCGATGTTAAGGTGAATAATCTACTTTTCAGTTAACTTGATTAAGTTTGAAGACAGCTTTCTTTTTTTGGAAATGGCCAAGGTTGTTCCTTGGGCCTACAGTATGTTAGATCCACAAGGTTTTCATGAGCCACTTGGGCTGCTTAAGTGATTGAAGCAAACCACCTCAAACCACCTCTCAAGTCATGGTACTTTTTTTGATTTGTCTAATACTGTGAAAAAAAAAGTATCAGCCCTTTCCAACTTTCGGGTTGTTTTGTAAATTCTCAGTTTGGAGTGCCTTACACCTCATGTTTTTGCACTTCTTGGTGATTATCAACTGCTATGTGAATTTTGCAAACCACGTCCTTCAATGTTTATTCCTTTTGATCATAAGTTGTAGTTGGTTCTTTAAAACTTTTTACTGTGCTTGAGAGGATGTGCCCTTTGAGGATGTGCTCTTTTGGGTGATTGCATCTCATAGACCTCTTTTGGAGGATCTTGCACAATAGACTAAGGGGTCTATTGCATTTGTGCATCAGATCTAGGATTTCACCATCCCACTTCCACTTATTGGTTTAGATCACGTTTTCTTGCTTTCAGTCACGTGACTAGTCATACCATGATCCCCAAAAAGGCATAAGCCCACTTTCATATGTAGCCACTTTGTTTATGTTTTGGCTGGACTTTATGGGCACCATCTCTAGAGGATATATCCACAATCTCACGCTATCCATTGCAGCTCTCACATCACAACTCTACACCATCATCCGTGATTTAACCCAAACCTTACACACTTTGCTTCACATGCACAACCCCGTGGTTCTCGATTGCATAATGGTTGGTATGGCGAGGATTGCAAAAGCATACATTCCTCCTATGGGAACATGACGTGAGCGGATCCTTGTTTATGAAATGTATAGATCCTTCCGTCATCATACTTGTCCAAAAAAAACGTGAGTTCTTACCTAAATGACGGCTGAAACTTTGACTCTTTTTAAGTACAAAGAGCTCAAAAGCTTGGTGTATCCTCAAGGAAAAGCGGCTACCTATAACCATCACAAATCCCCTCATTTGGGAATCATGACATGCATATGTTGTGTTGGATCAATCTATGTCACACGTTGGCCTTGTTAACGTCGCACAGTGGTTGAGCTAAAAATCATAAAAGTCTATGGGCTTAGCACTTGCCATAGGGTCTTAGCTCCCATCCTTGCAACTCTCTTTAATAGGGCATTTTGTTAGGGCTTCGCTCCTTGGAATCTCATCCCTATCTGGAAGGGAAGAGATTCCATGGATCCCTGTAACTCTAGATCTATCACCATTGGTCATACAATGACCAAGATCTAGAGATTTGTTTTGGAGGTTGAGATTGGCTAATCGGCAGAGTCACAAGGACAACTGGCTATTGGCTAGGCACGATTCAAGAAGGAATATTCAGCATTTAATCATATATATGTTCTTAGGGCTATCATAGAGGAGGTGAGGGCACAAAAACACCATCTATATTGGTGCTTTGTGGATTTTAGGAAGGCTTCCTCAATCTCGCTTGATACATCCCTTACAGGAGCTCCACTTTTGATCGAATATGATATGGGTGTTATGGCTTTCTATGAGTTAGTGATTGGCAAGGTACGAACATGAGGGGGTGTTTTAAGAGCCATGGGCAACACACCATTGGGGTCAAACACATGCCCACTCTCTCCCACATTATTTGGTCTCTACATAGATGATATCTCTTCATTTGTGGACAGGTTTGGAGGAACAAGATCACCATTGGTAGCCACCACCGTGGGACTCATTCTGCTCTATGCAGAAGACATTGTCCTTATCTATGACTCAACAAAAGGGCTATAGAGACATCTTGATGCATTGCATAGGTGAGAGACCCCACAATCAATCTTGGCAAGAACAAGGCCATGATCTTTAACAACTCATACAGCATACGAGCTAGCAGTCTCTTGATATGTATATACCTTGGGGTGACTTTCACAAGAGCTATCTCTCTATGAGGCCACCTCTAGAGGCACGCCTAGGGAGATGCTATGCATCCTTGGCTCGCTTGGAGAGTCAGTGTTTCCACATTCACTTTCAGGAACCCCGAACCCAGGTATGGCTTTGTGATAACTTTGTACGCCCCACAACAATCTATGGGCTTCCCTTTTTGGAAATAGACTTGGGAGATGGGGCGTGGAAGAAGATAGAGGCTGCAAATCATATGCCTCATTCCAGACAACCACATATATACATCGCCTACACACACTACAAGATGCCCATCTCCTACTAGCCTTGGAGTCTAGGCCATTGTTACAATACTATGGTAGGCCACGTTTACTTCAATCAAAACATTGAAATAGCTACATGAAGATGATGTACAATACTATGGTAGGCCACGTTTACTTCAATCAAAACATTGAAATAGCTACATGATGTACATATAAATGACCAAATGAATACAAACCACCCATATTTACTTCAAGCAAAATATTGAGATAGCTACATGAAACTATTGTATATACAAATGACCCAAAGGAATACTCAAGAGCATCTGTATAATTTTCTTTGAATTCAAGAAATGCAAGGACAAGGGGACTAATGGCATGAGAATAACTGGCCTTGCCAACTAAGTATCTGTTCAAGGTGGGTTGTGGTCTAAGCATTGTGAGGCATACTACATAACTGATTAAGAAAATAGAACCTTGTGGCTAGAAAATAGCCTACACACTTTTGAGGTTTACTAATGGACTAGAAGTGTTGTAGCACCACTAAATTAAGGGTTTGGTATACATGGGAGGTGAAAAACTCCACATGAAGGTCTTGCTCATCTAGTTGTTTTGTATTACTAGAGAAGGAGGTGGGGGTGGGAAAAAGAGCCTCTTCGAATTTGAAACAATGTTTTGATTTTGTTTCTAACTAAATGATTGAATGTTCAAGCATGGAGAGAGAGAGAGAGAGAGAGAGAGAGAGAGAGAGAGAGAGAGAGAGAAGACTCTACTATTAACTTTAAAGGAGGGTGAGTATGGCCCATGAGACCCAATCATGCAAGTACACGTCTATCTAAAATGGTATTTATATAAAAACCCTGGTGTTATGCATGGATGCAATGTGATGGTACTTCTTGTCGATGAACATTTCTTTTATAAAGGAAAGTGGCAAGTCTTCCCTTTTGCAAAATAAATAGATGGTTACTGATCCCTTAAGGATGTAAGGGAAGTGTGTGCAGATAAAAAGAAAAGCTAGGCTTTCTAAAAGTATTTTTCTTAGTCTCGCACCTTTATAAAACATACCTTGCATATTCTTTCACTCACACTTTCCATGCTGTTATCCCATTTAATATTTAAATGATGGGAGCTTGGTTGGATGGTAGCCATTGTGCATACTATAGCTTTGGATCTCTCAAATTGTGGGTTGTTCTACAACCTCTTGCAATGAAGAAGAAGACGTGTGAGAGGTTTGTGTGAGTGGTGGAATTTGAATCCAATTTTCCTTTGCCTAACATGCTAACAAGAAGGTTGTTAACATTATTGAAACAACCTACATATCACATAGCTAGACTCCCCCCCTCCCCCCCCCACGCTTGTCACCATCTACTCTCTGCATTCCATGCACACGTGACATCTCCCCCTCCCCTCCATGACATTGCTGCTGCCCCCCCTCCCCCCCCCAAAAAAAAAACCCATTTTGCCTTATCCTAAGCCCCCTCCTTGTGCATGCCTCCTTTGTGCCCTACTTGCCACCGCTAGTCGGCCCTCCTCCTTTGCCACCCATCCGCCTCCTTCTTCCCACCTTCCCCCCCAACATTGCCTCTCCGATAGCCCCCATCCCCCGACTCTCTTTCTCACGCCTCCTCTTGCCTCTTCTTCATCCGCACACCCTTCATCTGTCGCTCTTCTGCTAGCTCTCCTTCATCCCCCCCTTTTTTCCCTTGTCTTTTTGCCTCCATGCCCTTCCCTCATCCCTTGGTACCTTTGTTTGTTGAAATGTGCAATATAAACTAAAGCTTGGGTTATTTGGTTGAGTGTGTAAAGGTACCCTAGAGGTGTAAGATATTGTGTAAAGATAAGAATGCCACATAAGATATTGTGTGAATGGCCATATAAAAGAATGTGGAAAAGGCATTACCACATGGCATGACGATGTGTAAAGAAGATTGGGTCAATGGCTATCTATATTAGAAGTTTTTCATTTGTATGGTTCATACAGCATATGTAATAGAGATTGTGTATTGAGTGTGCTACTCTCTCTCTCTCTCTCTCTCTAGTTATGGAGTTTTTGGTGTGGTTTAATCCACCTTAGTTTATGCTTAATCTATGTTGCACAACACCATGATCAATCCCATATATTAGGTTTCTTAACATGGTATCAGAGCAGGGTGGGCTCTTGATCATGGTGCTAAGATTGTGTACATTTATGTTTGTTTATTTGATTTCCATATTTATGCTTAAGTATTTAGATTAAGAAAAAATTATGCACACTCATATTATCATTTAGATTGCATTGGAGAGAGTTTTGAAGCTGTCCATGAATGGTGAAGTGGAGATTTTGCATTATGGAGGATGCAAAATGGTGCCATTATTGTCTCATCAAAGAAGTTGCCAAGAAGATTAACAAAAAGAAGATTGGTTTTGTGAAGTATTTTGCCTCAAATGTTTTGGTTTTGAGCATGGAAAGATGCTCTATTTGGATAAGGGTTTCTATTATGGGATTTCGGATCCCAGGATTCCTTGCAATTTGGCAAGGATGTGAAGGTGCAATCTCATAGTAGCTGTCAACAGCCAAAGAGAGAACAAGATTAGGCGTCGCAGTTGTTACTTAAGATGATGAAGAAATGCAAGTAGCAGCTTATGCAAGGCGGCTAAGGTAGTGTAGAGAGGTTACCTGTAGGCATATGTGATGAGTAGAGTGGGGAGCAAAGAGGCTTGATGAGACATATGAAAAGGGAGGCAGTCACTATAGCTGGAAAGAGGAGATGGAGTGGCAGTGTTTAAGGAGAGGAGCAAATACGAAGTGGGTGGATCTGATAGCAGTTGCTGCAGGGCACCTAAAATAATAGGGATACATAACATTTTTGCATAATGGCAAGCTTGCCATTAAAGCTCGGTGAACAGTAGCAATGATGCACGAAGGAGAAGAAGCACTCTCGGTGGTTGTGGGTCCCAAATTACAGAGCTGCATCTCAGTTTGGCAGAAGACTACGTGAATGGGGGCAGAAGACTACGTGAATGGGGGACCAAGGCGTTGATAGAGTTGGCTGGAATGCTGCAAGTTGCAGTAAAATAAAGGAATTTTGGATTATTTTTGTTTAATTTTTAGACACTTATAAATTTTAAGGGTAGCTTCACAGTTTCATGGGCTTGCACGCATTTAAAATTGTGATCACACACTTGGATTCGCTGCCTGCGGCTTCGGCCAAAAGATTTTGTATTTTTTAACCCAGCTTATGAGGGTAATCGTACCTGAGTCTTCGAGCTCAAAATGAAGATTTTTATTCACCCACATGGTGTGAGGGTTCCCTGCCCAAGCTCACGAAGACATTCAAAATAGTTTTGTAGTAGTGTGCATAGTGATACACATGCAAGGTGCATGCCATGGATTGGTTCCCACGTGAAAATTTATGTTCAAATTGGACTCAGTGGTTCCAGTGGGCTTAAAATGGACTTTGTGTCTAAGATATGTAGACACACATGCACACATTTTTTGTGAAATACTCCTATACCATTGAGGGGGAGTGTTGAGAGTGGCAATGCCAAATTGTCGGGGGTGAAAGTTGAATGGTAATTTGTTTGGAGAGATAGTATGCACACACCCAAGTTTACATTGAGGAGGGGTATTGAAATGTGCAATATAAACTAAAGCTTGGGTTATTTGGTTGAGTGTGTGAATGCACCCTAGAGGTACAAGATATTGTGGAAAGATAAGAATGCCACATAAGATATTGTGTGAATGGTGAGAGTCAAATGACATGATGATGTGTAAAGGAGATTGGGTCAATGGCTATCTATGTTAAAAGCCTTTCATTTGTATGGTTCATACATTATATGAAATAGAGATTGTGTATTGAGTGTGCTACTCTCTCTCTCTAGTTATGGAGTTTTTGGTGTGGTTTAATCCACCTTAGTTTATGCTTAATCTATGTTGCACAACACCATGATCAATCCCATATTAGGTTTCTTAACATTGTTAATGGGGCTAAGGTTAAACATGGTTTTGTCCTCGTCCCCACTCGTCCTGCATAAGGTGCTTTTCCAGCTTACCCACTTGAACGAGCACTTATCTTTTGTAAACGATGTTGAAATATATAAAGCGGCCTTACAATGAGCTTAATGTCAAAAAGGGGAAGTTTAAGAACTTTATGTACATACTTGCTTAAGCTAGTAATAGTGGCCGGGACCATTTTAAAGCTTTGGTTGGCCTAATGTTAACACTAGTCACTTGAGATAGGGCATGGCTTAATGCCTTATCTAACGCACTTGTATTATTATGCCCTGGTATCACCATCTAACGTACTTTTATTATCATCCCACAATAATATTAAAACTAGTATGACCATCTAACGTACTTGTATTATCATGGACTGGTGAGACAGGGCATGGCTTAATGCCAATAACAACATTCCAAAGCCCTTTGGCCAACCAATACATGACACTGGTATCACTATCTAAAGTACTTGTATTATTATGCGCTAGTGAGATAGGGCATGCCTTAATGCCAATAACAACATTCCAAAGCAACTAATACATGATGCATCATGTAGGACCACAATGGGTAGTTAGTCTCGTCAAGCTTATCCTCATAAACATGTCACTGCTACCATTTCAATTTGCAAATAACGATTCTCTAACACAAAATACAAAATGTCCCAACTACTTATAGGTATTGTCAATGGCCCACGAAATGCTACTGAGATGGTTGCCAGTAGATCACTGATAGGAAAGAATCACAAAATGTATAAAAAATGGCAATAGGTAGTTAGTCTCGTCAAGCTTACCCTCATAAACACGTCACTGCTATCATTTCAACCTGCAAATAACAATTCTCTAACACAAAATACAAATGTCTCAACTACTTATAGGTATTGTCAATGGCCCACGAAATGCTACTGAGATGGTTGCCAGTAGATCACTGATTGGAAAGAATCCTGCAAAATGTATAAAAAATGGCAGTGTAGAGTGAATTAATGTTATTAGCAAATTGATGACAACGATGATGATGCTATTGATGGTGTTAATAAATGAGCTCAAAGATGCGATGTGGATAACCGATGACGTCAGCCATGTATGTACACAAAATGTATGCTACTATGCAAAAGATCTAATATCGAACAAAGAAAATTTAAATTGGCACTCCCCCATGATGTGTGCAAAAACCTTATAGCATGCGAACGACCCTTGAAATGTGCCCGAAATGCCCCAAAACTTACAGGCTCGTCATCAAAAGTGCTAATGTTCTAACCAATGGGGTGATTGTCACTCTGTTGGGAAGACAATCCTTTAAGGCATGTTTGAATCCACACTTGTAACATTTGCCTCCGTAAGGAATGACATTGGGATTTGGCTAGTGCCCTTATCTTGGCTTAGAGCCTTGTGATGGCATTAAGGGGGACTGTATGAAAAAGTCTTGGATCTTGTAACTTTAATAAGCTAAAGCTAATCAAAGTGGTTCATGCTCCTGCTCACCACTGGGGTGATTGTCACTATGTTGGGACAATCCTTGAAGGCATGTTTGAATCCACACTTGAAATCAATTAAGGAATTGAGGCTACCCACCAGATCCGTTGAAGCTATGGGAAAAGTTCACTACATATCTCTAGACATTGACTCCCCAAGAAAAGGCATGTCAGGTAAATGTCAAGAAAAGTAGTTGAGTTGGATAAAATTTTGAGTTTGGAGGAGTAAATGAGGCACAACTTTTGCCCGTTTCCCATGCATGATTACCCATGCACACCACTTGTATATTTCACTAAGAGAACATGCACGATTGCTCATGCACACCACTTATATATTTCACTAAGGTAATCAATTTATTTTTTGTTTTCAAACCTTTTACCTCATGGTATGTAAGGACACGTGCAGCTATAAATAATCTCATTAACAACAATCCTTACCATCGACTTTATAGGTACCCCCAAGGAGATTTAAAGAATATAATGTTTTCTTTGACTCTAATTTCACATAAACAAAACCTCGCCCTATGTATAAACACAAAGAAGCCCAATCCCTAGCATCAAATTGTGAGATCTAGAAATAATATCTTTCATAACAAGAGGGTCCTGACTGCCATCTACCTATGCAAATCCTTCAATGATGGTCCTGGTGCTAATTCCACCAATTAAAAGGCACAGGCTGCTTCTACCACCTCCTTGATTTTGTAGGGCCCAAGCCACTTCCACTGTATAAGGAAGCCTTGCATGAAGAACTTCTACATCACATATACCTTTCATTCCACCTTGATAAGCTATGCCTACCATGTTGACATACTGAGCTCAACTAGTGCAGATATGGATGACACACTAGGATGAGAGCTCCACACTTATGAAACTAGCATGATTGGTGAGATGATGGGTGATATGATACCAGTGGCCTCTACAGGCTTTGTGACTGCCACTTTGGTTTACTAGAGTTATAGTGGCAACTCATGGAGTCAAGTTCTTACTATAGACCCACCTTGTATGTTTTAGCTTTCCCATACAGTATGTATTGTTATCTTTATGTTGTGGTTATACATAATGTTATCTTTATTTTATGGTTGTATGTACTGTTATCTTTATGTTATGGTTATAGAGAAGAGAAGAGAATAAAAGAAAATTCAGCCACCCATCTCTCTTGTGTGCTTGTCTACTCTTGGAAGAGAAGAGAAGAGAATAAAAGAAAATTCAGCTATACATCTCTCTTGTGTGCTTGTCTACTCTTGTGTGTGTGGGTGTGTACGTGTGATTGTAAAGAGCTTAAGCTCATCATTCTTCTCATGGTATTAGAGTGCTAGTTTGTGTGAAGCATTCAAGAGGCAAGAAAGAGACAAGAAAAGGAAGTGGTACATGGGAAAGGGTAACTCTATCTCTTCCACTTTTATTTGGAAGAAAATCTCCACAGGTAGCTGCTAGCCAAGAGCAGCACACATGTAATAGTAAGGTGCACTATCACACCTTGAGCTGCCCTTCGTGCCTTGAAGTAGAGAGAAATTATATTATGTGCTATGTAGGACTTTAGTTTTTTTAGAATTTGGATTCAAGTCCATTTTTGGCCTCATTGTGGCTCTACAAGTTTTATGTAAGCACTCTGTGAAATTGTCAAAAAGCTGATTATGTATGTCCAATTTCTAGCTCGATGCGTGGTAATTTGTTTGCAAGAAGACATTCTGTGACGAGAACTTGAGATTTGCAAATTCCATAAGCTTATCCACTCGAAGGGAACTTATCTTTTCTAAGACGTGTGAGGGAGCCTTACCATGCTCTTAATGTTAAAAAGGGAAAGTATAAGGACTTAGTGTACATACTTGCTTAAGACTAGTAGTAAGACCAGACCGTTTTTAAATTTGGTCGACCTAATGTGAGAACTAGTCATTTGTATAGAAGTATTTTTTAACAATAAGAAATACACAACGATTTCCTTGCAATAGTTTACTTGTGAACTTCCCCTTAATTCCTTGCCTTTTGTGAGAGAGACACATCGCATTCTGATGTGATAATAGAGTGAGGACACGACGAACGAGCTAGTACACACACACAATTAAGCTGTAGAGTTTATGGCTCTAAGGTAGTCCCAAAACACATGCTTCGGCAAGGCTAAGGTAAGTTCTTGCAGATGGACTTGCAAAGGTCAAGGAAGTAGACTTAGCAGAGCCTAGGGAGGAACCTAAACTAATGTTTGTTATTAAGGATCTAACTCTAGAAGAGGAAAAGGAACTAGTGGATCTATTAAAGAACTTAAGGTTTTCTTTGTTAGAAATATACAAACATGAAGGGAATACCACCGGAGGTGGTACAACACATGATCCGTATCATTGAGGGATCTAGAACAACTAGGCAACTAGGTAAAGACCTTACTAAAAATGAATATTTCTCCCTACTTGCTTCTAGCAATGTAGTCCCTCATTGTCTCTCCTTCCCCTTGTTCAAGGTTATAATATTGAGGTTATAGATCTATGCAATGGGGCTCTATGTGGTTGCAATGGGTGAGAATCCCATAATGAATGTGTGTCGCATGTGGAGATACTTGGTCCTGGCAATCAAGTCCCTCATTGTCTCTCCTTCCCCTTGTTTGAGGTTATAACATTGTAGTCTTGCATTATCTCTCCTTCCTCTTGTTTGAGGTTATAGATCTGTCTAATGGGGCTCTATGTGGCTCCAATGGGTGAGAATCCCATAATATGTATCTTAAGACCTTATAGGTGGCCTTTTTAAGTGGATTTAGAGACCTAAACCACTAGCCTACTTTGTCTTCAAGGCAAAGTCCAAATGAACAGATCTTGGTGGGGGGATCATCAATCCTTCCCATGGCCTCAAAAACTTGATCAAACTTCTTTAGGCACTAAATGGGATCTTCATCTCCATTAAATTTAGTCATCATCCTTGAGATGTGGATTTGCCCAACTCTGAGCCTCTAGGTGCTATGTTTTGTCGCAACCCCCTTCCCATTTCAAATGCCATCCTAAGTATATCTTTTATATATTTATGTGGTGGTGGAGTGTAAGGGGGCGACTGTGCAATGTCTTTAACGTTTGGAATTTCCTGCCTCATGGGGTTACACTCTGCGGTTTCCAATGACACGCCCTACGTTGGCTTGACTTTTTGCTGTGGGCAGAGGACACATTATGTGATCGCTCTTGTGGATGTGGCTTCATCTCATCCCAAATCTCTTCACTTGAGGTGGATCCAAAGTAGTCGCCTTCTTGAGAGGTGGGCACTCTAATTTAATTGCCTACGACTAAAGGCTATATGTGTTTGAGGAGGTGTGGTTTGATGCACTGCAATTCAAATGTATTATACTTTTCATTATTCTGAATCCGTTTCGCATCAAAGGGTTTTGCTTTGGTGTGAAATGGTCCCTAGTTCTTTGCGAAGTAAGTTTGTAACTAATTTCAGACATGTCTGTTCTACTTAAGCTATAAAAAAAAAGTTTTATTTTTTGAGTTTGATTCGAGCAAGGTGATATGAGGTGACTCGCCTGAATGGAAACAAGGTCTAGGTGTAGTGATAAAGGGAAATGATATAAGAGGGGCAATGCATCACCAACCCTCCAGGATACACCATCAATGACATGCACTCAAGGAAAGGGAGTTCAACCCAAAAATGGCATAGTACAAAAACATTAAAGATCCAATGGTAGAAAAGCCTTCAAGAGCCTTGTCTATGAGAATACATGTAAGGCCTATGGACATGTATAACAGAGGCAACTTGCATAAGTTGCAAAAGGTACATCTTTGCAAGCATGGTGATTAGGCCTACTATATCTACAAAGAGTTGAACAATTGCCTTCAAGACTATTAGAATAAGGTAGTTAATCCCTATCTCCTCATTAAGCTCCTTAGCCTGTTAGAATTTCGTGGTGCTCATGCTAGATCATTATGTGGAGGAGAGAGACTCACAAAATACAAGAAAATATCTTGCTTATTAAGTTGCTCAAAATACAACTAGGCTTCTTGCTCTATACACACAATGCCTTCTAGCTCCACCTTTAAATAGGTGAGCTAGTGGACCATAAGTCCATTCACACACACACCCTTCTCCTCCCCTTTTACTAAACCTTAGTCTCTTAATACCCCCCCTCAATACCAACTATGAAAGAAAATTGGAATAGGTGGTATTGGACATAGGTTACTTTTATAACATTAGGCGTACAAGGTTAGGAATATAGGTGTGGTTACATTGAGATTAAAAAAAATTTCTCAGTGGAGTTAGAGGCTGATACAAAGTTAGCCTCTGACTCTTTATTAGGACATTTAGAAGTGATATGTCCCGTTTGTTTACACTTGTTACATTTCATTTTGTTGGGATATTTGATCCAACAATTATTTGCCAAATAACCCACCTTTTTGCAATGGACACATCTTACTTTGATCAGTTTGTGCATAACCACTAATTATGATTGTGATTAGCTTCATTAGTGTCAAAGAACACTTTGTGTCACGTAGGCTGTAATGCCTGTGAGACCGACGGCAGACCGGATGGCCATGTCCGGGGTTCAGTGGGAGAGGACGCCCATGCGGAGTCATGGGCGGCCAGGCTAGTGTGGACGGCAGGCCACACACTATATAGCCTGGGGGATGAGGGGCAATCCTCATTCTTCCTCTATGGCTGGGTGGTGAGCCAGAGGCCGTCCCCTCTTGTGGTAACGCCCGTAGTAGCGGCGTTACGGGAATGTAACACTGGTATCAGAGCGTGGTTCGATGGGATTGTCAGAGCCCGCGCGTGACCGGGGGACCGGAGCCCACTCGATGGTTTTCGACCATTCGTCTCCTTATCCTTATCTCAAATGGAGGGTGTGGAAGGAGGCAGCCATGGAAGAATGGAGGGGAAGAACTCTCTCTCTCTCTCTCTCTCTCTCTCCCCGTCACACACAGCAAGTAATGGAGGTAAGCGAAATTCGTTTTGTTTTGTCTCTCTGCGTTGAAATTGTAATTCGTTTCGTAGGAGATAATCGCCTATCTGTATGCTGTGTGTGGGAGTGGGGGGGGCGAGAGCCCACTACTGTGCGTGGGGGCGAAGAGCAGCCACGCTTTGAAGACGAAGCTGTTGAATGCGATGGCTGCGTGGCCAACCTTAGGCGGCCGCGTGCGTTGAGAGGCGAAGACCACGTATGGTGTGGCTAGACACCCGTAGACTGTGTGTAGAGCCTGGAGGGGGGCGAAGAGGAGCCCCACGGCGAACAGGTGGGGGGGGGCAAAGACCAACCCCACGAAAAACTGCTGAAACGCCAAATCAGCGCGAGCCTGGGCTGGAAACTCGCGACCCACGTCTGAGTGGGTGGGGCGTGTGGAGCGGCTGTCGAAGGCGAACACCATGTTTGAAGGCAGCAATAGCCAGCCCAGTAGCTGCGACTTGCGTTGTGTGGAGCTGCTGCTTAAGGCGAAGAAAACAAATGCGCCCGTTGCTATGTTGACCAGTGTGGGGGGGGTGAACGCAGCCCAGGCGAAGACACGACCTGCTCCCTCGACTGTGAATACCGGCTACGGCGGGCGTGTGGAGGAACATGGCAATGCAACTGCTTTGCCTGAGCCACGGGCCACCCAGGCGGCGGTCGGCCTAGCCAGGCCAGCCAGGGGCGGCCAGGCGGCGGCCAGCCCCACGGCGGCCAGCCAGCCCAGCGGTCGGGCGGCCATGCCAGCGTTGTGGACACCCCCACGGGCGGGCGAGCGGCCACGCCCAGACGGCGAGGGCGACTGGAGCCCGTTATTTTTTTATTTTTTTTTAAAAAAAAATCACATTGGCGGTCAGCGGGTGGCATGCCAAACGGCGGCGGCCACACTCCCCACGGGCGGGCGGCCACGCCCAAGCGGCAAGGGCCGGCCCGGCTCGTTATTTAAAAAAAAAACACACAAAACAACGGCACACCCCATGAAACAAATCCACACGGCCGTCGTGTCGTATGGTCGTAGTGCCTGTTTTCCACGAAAGAGACCCACCGCACACGGCCGTAGCGTTGCGTGCTAAGAGAGAGACAAATCCCACGGCCGTAGTGCTGAGTCCTTCGAGAGAGAGCCGTTCTATGGCCGTTGTGCCTAGTGAACACGTCTATGACCGTAGCACCTCGAAAGTAGCACATGTGGTGATCACACATTTGGTTCAGAGAACTAAATTTAAGCTGAGCATAGACTTAGTGTTGACCATCAAAGTAACGTAGTTTGGCTAGTGTAAATCAAAAACTGAGGTGTGTTTTACTTGGGCTAAGAGGACCGGCAATGGCGTCAGTTGTGCCCAAATTAGACGAACTCCTTATCACGAGAAATCTAGGTAAGCCTAATTGAGCCGTAGTGCTCATAACCCTTCACAATCTTTTAACAGATGCTAGAAGATTGTGATAAACTTTGGCAAATGAGAACCATGTACAAGCGTAGTCTTGATGTGGTTATGCCTTGTGTCCAAACAAGTTGCTTACTGTTTGTAGCAACAAAAGGCTTTGGCCCGTAGAGGCAAGCTGGCCCTTGTTGGTAGTAACAAAATAGTGTCACTACTTGGGTCTAGAGAGTAGTGACTAGTTTGATTTAGTCACGTGATTGCCTGGTAAAAGTAATCCCTAAGGTGTGTATTACTTGGGATTAAGGGGCTAGTAGTGCTGCTAGCAGTACTCAATTGAATGGTTTATCTAGGAGTACTAATAATAATAGCAGATTTAGGATTGATTTGTAGAAATCAAAGATAAATCTGAAAGGGTATAGTCTTGAGATGTAATGCTCAATGCCCTTATAAAATTTGATCGAAGAGAACTATTCTTAAACTCACTAGCATGGTTTTCTCTTCTTTTTATTGCCATGCGTTGACATCCCACTGCTCGAGAGTTTGTGGTGATCTTTCGAGGGGGGAAAGAGCCTTTTTATATGTCACATCAATTGGTTTGGTGGTAATTTGATGGTATGGGACATCAAATTCTCACGGAATCGATTGTAGTCTTGGTGGAATGGGACGCCAAGGCTTGTGCATGTAACTTGACTCTTTGGTAGGTCTGTATGTACACTTGTCTGCAGTGATGATAAAGTGTGCAAGATAAAATTTGAACTTTGAAAATTACCAAATATAGCCATAAGTTGGGATAAAACCCAATTACAGAGTTCGGAGAAGCTCTAGGTAGCAAGACCATGATGGTGTACTAGTGCTAACAGAGTGATTTAGTTCCGGAGTGATCTAAATCTAGAGGTTAGCAGTAAGACTAGTTTGGTTGGACAGTTTCATGCATGGGGGACGCCCTATAACATTTTGCAAGCGTAGTCTTGCCTATGTTCAACATAAGTGTGCGATTGTGAGCACATTTTAGTTGCTACCATATGAATTTGGGAAATATATTACTTTCCTACATAAGCAATTGTAATATTGCATGACCGGCTATTTTGCTTACAAAGTTCATGTGCGTGTAAACCCTATAAGTCGTATGACCCCTGGGAAATGAGTGGAGCATTTCTAGGATTTAATAAGGTTTTACATGGCAATAGTGAGTAGTATCTCACTCCAGATGAGCCTGGTTGTTGTTAGTATCGGATCCGACATATGAAGTGTATACAAACTCGGGCTGAGTTAGGATAGAAGGCTAAGCCGGAGAGCTTAGTGGTGAATCCTACTGTATCTGGTGAGTTTTGACTTAACCGGAGTGTTAAGAAGTAAACTCAAAGTCTGGGGCTGAACTGGAGTGTTCGGAGGCAGACATATCTTTTGTTAAATCGGAGAATTTAGCAACAGATGAGCTTGGGGTGAACCATGGTACCCAGGAAAAAAGCTCTTCACACTAAAATAGTACACAATAATTTTAGGGTGATAAAAATCCATCTCGTAGGAATGTTTTACAACTTTCCATAGATGATAGATGAGACCATGTACTTTACGGAGTTAAAGTACATAGGTGGTGACTTCGGCGCCACATTTTTTGTAGGAAGTCACCAGTGGTGTGGTTAGGTCAGCCGAGACTCCACAAGACCTATGCACTAGTTTTTAAGTTGACCTCTATGATAAGGACGTCCAAAATTCGTGTTGTAATACCAGAAATTGTACTGCAATGTGCAATGGAGGGGTCAATTTGTGTAGTCACTTCTTAGCAGCAAGTGACTTAAGCATCTTGTTATAGATGGTTGTATATGGTACTCCCACTCGGGGGAGGTACGCCATGGGTACGGAGTTACTCACAGACTAGTATGGAGCTACTAGTGTGATGATAGTGGGTACGTAGTTACTCACTACTAATCATAACTGCTAATAACATTAAGATCCTCGAGTGAAAGATACTCTAGATCAACATTTTAAATTACCGAACCACAATCCATGAGTATCGAGGTACTCATAAATATGTTGACGTTGCTCAAATCGAGGGACCGATTTGTTCGATGGTATGGAATAAGCAAGGAGAGTGGAGTAACTTAAAAAGTTACACATCACTAGTCCTAGTGAGTCGTCAAGGTCATCCGTAGTTTGATGATCCCCTCTACCTATCAGATAACATTCAATTTTGCAAGCCCTGGCATTTAATCCGTAGTGATTATGAGTTTGGTGTGAGATATGGTTATGAAGTTCTTACAAGAGTACTCGTTTATTTGCTTGTCATCGGTTATAGCTTGGTAGAGATTGCCACCTGTGATGGGTAGGTAGCTTTGCCGCTATAATGATGAGGAGGCAGCAAATAATGTTCTCATAGTTATACTTCATACCAACACCAAACAGGGATAGCATGAAATTCCTAAGTTCATCATCACGAAGTACTGTGATGTTTGCATTTATATTGAATGTATGATGTAATGAGACATTGGGCTTGTGTAATTACCATCAATTATCTAGCAACCTATGGCTTCGCAGCAAGCTCAGTCATTATCTGTGGAGTGATAATGTGGTTATTAGTAGTTTGGAATTTTCTTGATAGATGGTACAACCCACCCAAATGATTTATAAGTGTGTAACCGCTTATGAAGGGTAATAATATGCAACAATGAAGCACTTTGTTACAAGTGTGAAACCACTGATCTGTTGCAAAGCATTTTATCAATAGTACCACCATATGTGCGTAAACACTATACCACATCTTCGGTGCAAGATGTTTAAAAGTTTCTTGGAAGGACTCAAGAATAAAAATATATTTAACACGGTCTAGATTTGTTCTTGGACCTATGACACTAGCGCGTAGTCCGCTTGAGAGTACAGTTTTTGAGGACAAAAACCTTTCTTGAGGGAAAGGAGGGATATCCTCAAATACCACATAAACTGGAATAGTTGTGTGAGTCCAGACAATACTTGAAGGGATGTGTCTGGTAATAGCAACAAAGAGTTATAAGTGATTGGATGTAACTCCAGACACCCGTAGTGGTGCCAGAATCGTTATCAAACATCTCCGCATACTATATGGCCCCGCAAAGATAGTATGGCATAAGAGATAGGAAGTTTGATTGTTATATTTGAAGGGAAATCTTCAAAAGTTACATTTACTCTGAGTTAACCATCCGTAGATTGATGGTAGTTAGAAACTCAACAAGATTCTAGAGCATATGCTTGTGCAAAGAGGTTACTCTAAGAGAGAAAGTATCTCTCAGCTTTGGAACTAATCCTTGTGATGCATGATTAGATTGGCTCTAGTTTATTTCTCCTATGGCCGTAGAACTTTCCAAGGAGAAGTTTTAACAAGTTGGTGATGCAACATGGTAGCGTAGTCTACAAATATCTAGTAGCATAGTCTAAGAACTTGCGCTACTAGAGTGCTCTCCAGTACATTAGCTTCTGTGCTAATGACATGATGCAAAATCAAGGCATGAAATTTGCCTTAAGGTTTTGGTTGAAATACCAAATCATGGCTTGTGTGAGCATGATCCCGTCTTTACAGAGGTCTGGCACGCTGTACGCGTACGCACTTTGTCACAGCCTCGCCCACCTTCCTCGCCGGCACATAATGCTAGTCCGGAGAGACTGGCCGTAGGTGCGACGGGTAGCGAGGCGAAAGTTAGTCTGGAGAGGCTAGCCGAGTCTTCAGGGTATAGTTTTGATAGTCCAAGTGTGGGTCATCCTGGGATTCAGAAGACCTATGCACTAGTAAAAAGATAGTTTTATTGGCCTAGTTTGTTTACGAACGTCCAAACTTATGTGCTGAAATGCAGTAAGTGCCAGGTCAATAAACATGAACGTCTTAAGGTTGGAGAACTACTCCATCCGCTGGAGATTCCTCAAGGGAAATGGGAAAGAATTTCCATGGATTTCATTACCGGTTTACCCAAGACGAGTCGAGGGAATGACTCGGTGTGGGTGGTAGTGGACAGGTTAACTAAAATGGCAAAGTTTATTGCCACGAAGAAAACTGCAAAAACGCCAGAGTTGGCAAAACTCTTTATTGAACATCTCTACAAGCTATATGGCCTGCCCGCAGATATAGTGTCGAATAGAGATAGAAAGTTCAACAGTCATTTTTGGAGGGAAATCTTTAAAAAGTTGGATACTGCTCTGAGTATGAGTACAACAAATCATCCGGAGTCTGATGGTCACACTGAAAGAGTTAACTAAATTCTAGAGGATATATTGCGTTCTTATGTTGATAAGAAGCAATCAAATTGGGAAGAATATTTGCCCATATTGGAGTTTGCTTATAACAGCTCCAAGCATTCAGCGACGACCGGATTTACACCATTCATGTTAATGTATGGATTCCAGCCGAGATCTCCGATGGCTGTAGGCTTAGAAAAGGAGAAGATTCAATCTGTCAAGGAGTTCCTTGATAAATGAACGATATGCTCAAAGCTGCACGCGAGAGCATCCGTAGGCGCACAGGATCGCGCTAATACATTTGCCGATAAAGGACGCAGACAAATGACCTTTGTAGAAGGTGACTTTGTATTTTTAAAGGTTCCTGCGCAGTCAGAAACCATGCAAATGAGAAAGTGTAATAAACTTTCTCCTAGATATTGCGGTCCTTTTAAGGTCCTTAAGAAGATTGGGGACGTAGCCTAAAAACTTGAGTTACCGGAGAGTTCTCAAGTTCATCCTGTCTTCCATGTCAGTAAACTGAAGAAATCAGTTCACGGGTTAGAGAACGCAGTTTCTCTAGATATTTTGGTGGAATTGATCACTCCACCAAAGATACCACATGAACCGGAAAGGATTCTTGGGTATCGAGACAGACAAACCCAACATAAAGTGTACCAGGAGGTACTTTTTAAATGGACAGATAGGGATGAGGAGTAGCAACCTGGGAACGCCGTAGTGCAATTTCCAAAAGGTTTCCCCAGTTTGTTTTCGAGGACGAAAACTCTTCTTAAGGGGGGGGTAATGTCACGTAGGCTGTAATGCCTGTGACCGACGGCAGACCGGATGGCCATGTCCGGGGTTCAGTGGGAGAGGACGCCCATGCGGAGTCATGGGCGGCCAGGCTAGTGTGGACGGCAGGCCACACACTATATAGCCTGGGGGATGAGGGGCAATCCTCATTCTTCCTCTATGGTTGGGTGGTGAGCCAGAGGCCGTCCCCTCTTGTGGTAACGCCCGTAGCGGCGTTACGGGAATGTAACACTTTGTTTGGTGATTAAGATCACCATTAGTGTTGAAAAACACGATTAGTGCTTAAAAGCACATTTCTAGCGTCTAATGACACTTGCATTGGTGATTAGATTCACCATTAGTGTTTAAGAACACTCTTAGTGTTTAAAAACACTTTGGAATGACTTCCTTTTGCTGGATTAGAAGCCTCATTAGTGTTAATAAACACTATTAGTGCTTATAAGCACACTTTGAAAAAGCTTTGTGCACTTGAAGATGTTGTTGATGAGAATGAGGCTCATGAATACCTCATGGTGTATGCCCACCACTTCAAACTCAAAATAGGATCTGCAACAAGCTCTCACAAGAGCACTTAAGTGATTAGAGCTAAGAGGAGAGGATTAGAGCAAAAAGAAGCTTGATTTTGAAGCTTTAATGGAAGCTTCAATGGCTTTCAAGGAGAGCAACCTGGGTTTTTTCACTCCCACAGTTGATTCAGCCAGCCATTAGGGCTAAGATTTGAGCTGTAGGATCTTGAGACCATGGGCTTCAAAAGCCCTATGCTCTCTAGGCCTGCAAATCGCCTACACGGTGAATGGTCGTACGACATCAGCTGCGTAGAAAAACGACGCCGGCCTGCTCAAAGGTCAATGCCACGACGTCCTGAGAGTGAAGCTCACAATTGATTGTACGAGGCTGAGCGCCCAGGAGTCTCCTTCATCTTCCTAGTTGATAGCACATTGAGATCTTGCCTCCACGAGTTGCTAGATCTCCTCCACTGGCAGGAGGTTCAGCTCCACAAAAGAAAAAAGAAGAAAATTGACCTATTCTAACCACAAAAGAGGCCTAATCTTTCCAAGCTCTGATACCATGTTAGAATTTCGTGGTGCTCTTGCTAGATCATTATGTGGAGGAGAGAGACTCACAAAATACAAGAAAATATCTTGCTTATTAAGTTGCTCAAAATACAACTAGGCTTCTTGCTCTATACAATACCTTCTAACTCCACCTTTAAATAGGTGAGCTAGTGGACCATAAGTCCATTCACACACACACACCCTTCTCCTCCCCTTTTACTAAACCTTAGTCTCTTGATATAGCTCACCTTAAATAGGTGAGCTAGTGGACCATAAGTCCATTCACACACACCCTTCTCCTCCCCTTTTACTAAACCTTAGTCTCTTAATATAGCCATGTTAGTAAGATTCCCTTACTAAGAGAACCTTTGATAGAGGAAGATCCCCTAAGAGTATGGAATCCAAAGGTAGAACAACAAGATGCCATACACAAGAGTCAACAATTCCCTTTATTGCACTAGCACAAAGGAGATATTGGGCAAGCTAGGCAAAGAACTAGCATTGGAAAAGATATCTAAGAGGACCCCAGTTAGACCGAACTCCTAAAGAAGGGGTGGCAAAAGAGGTATACAATAATGTTCTCTAAGAGCCACATTCTCCATCCACTTCATCTATGCATAACATTGGGATTGAAGTTACGTCTATGGTGGATGTAAGTAACAGGTTTGAAGAACACTACTCCTCTATGATGCCAGTATGGTATTGATAGATACTCACATCTTGAATACATGAAAGGGAAGCAGCTAGCTAAGATGAAGAGGAGGAGGGCAAGTGCATAAAGCTTTACAACATATAAAATGAAGGTTTGCAAATGCCAAACCTCCCCCTAATATGCATCAAGTTAACAAGTTACTTGTCGAGGTCACACAAGGGGTGTTGGTAAGTTACCTATCGCTCAAGGTTACACAAGGAGTGCTGACAAGTTACCTTTTGAGGTCACACAAGGAGTGCTGACAAGTTACCTGTTGAGGTCACACAAGGGGTGTTGACATCCATGCTCAAAGGTATAGATCATTGCCTAATTTCACCATATGAAAGAGTTGATTCTTATCAATGCGCAAGCTATCAAGACCCATGAGAATTGGGCAACAAACTATAACAATTCTTTCATCATATCTCACGAACATGAATCAAACCACTACATAAGCAGATGATAATTATGCTTATGGAATCCTTGAAAGAGAAGGATTTAGAGCTGCAAAAGGTGGTAGTAGCAAAGAAGGCCACATCACAAGACCACAACACAACCACAAGTAGTAGAGGTCCAAGGACAACAATCTCATAAGTGCTAAGTTTGCTTCTAGGGAAAAGGATGTTGATGCTCATAGGTCACAAATCCAAGATTTGCAAGGGAAATCCTAGAATAAAGAGAAAGAGTTAACAGAAGCCTAGGTAAAGTTTAACGATGGCCTCGGACTTGAATAGTGAAAGCTAGATATAGTGCAAGCAAACCCAACCCATGTAGAAAAAGCAAGGTCGAGGCCTATGAAAAAAGATTCTCAAATCTCAAAGCATAGATCGCAAACCTCACCCAATAGGTGACATAACAACAAAAGAAAAGGGAAATAGTGAATAGGAGCCATGACCAAGGTCAACCAATCCAAGGGTAAAGACATGCTAAGCTTAATTAGACCAAGGGCATGGTTGAAGACCACAAGGTCAAGCGACCTAAGGGTGAAGACATGCTAAATTTAATTAGACCAAGGTTATGATTAAAATTTACTACACCAAATTGTATGAGTATGTCACTAATTCTTGTCAATAAGATCATCAATGTAGATAACAAGCAAAATCAGACATTGTAAAAAAAAAATCATACTACTATTTAGGCCCCAAGGTTCAACCATGAAATTATATAACCCAACCTCTCCAATACAAGGCCCCAAGTTTCAACTATCACTAAAGTCAAACGATATTGGGTGCCTAAGAATATCTTAACCGCTCAAAGCTACTATGATGGCATCACTAAAGTCCAGATTTCCAAAAGTCATCATAAAGGCATAGTCACAGAAATGCAATTGACGCATCAAGCCATAACCTAAGCAATGGTAGTTGGTGCCAATTAGACTACTAAAAGTTCAAGGTTACTATGAGGGTAACAGGTGGTGGGTGTGGTTAACCAAAGCTCAAGATTGTACTTTGCCAAGAAGGCCAAGCACCACCAAAAAGCAACAATAACTTGAGGAGGCTAAACCTTGTTACCACACCTAGCAACCAATACATCTACTTGAAGCCCAAAGTTTCTACCAAGAGAGCTACCAAATTTAGGTACCCAAGCATGGAGCAAACTCAAATGGAGCTACCCAAGGAAAGTGTTCAAGTGTCATCGCTAACATAAGAAAAGAACCAAATTTAGGTACCCAAGCATGGAGCAAACTCAAATGGAGCTACCCAAGGAAAGTGTTCAAGTGTCATCGCTAACATAAGAAAAGAACCAAATTTAGGTACCCAAGCATGGAGCAACTCAAATGGAGCTACGAAGGAAAGTGTTCAAGTGTCACTACTAACATAAGAAAAGAACCAACTTCTTACTGTAAGCCTTATGAGAGATCCACACGAGCATTTGCTCAAAAACGGTAAGTTACCACAAGAACCTCTTAGCCCAAGGGTAAAATAAGTAAAACATACCTACTCTAGGAAGGTTAAAGCGCTCATAACAGAAACACAAGAATCCCCAACCCAAAAAGGCATGGTATCATAAGAACTTGTTTGCGACCATCCTCTACCTCAAAGCAGTATGTGGAATTAGCAAGTGAAATTCTTAAATCAATACCTTGTTGGAGGGAATAAAAACAATTTACAAGGGGAAAACTAGAAGAATCATGGTAAAAAAAAGCCATGACACACGAGAACCTACCACAATCACAAGTGAGCAGTAGAAAAGTACACTAGAGAGCCAATGGTAGATGCAACATGTACCAATATCCAAGGATTTTGAATAGACCATAACTAAACAAAAACATAATGTGTGGAAGCAAAAAACTTGGCCTACACAACAGGTATGAAAGGTCAGCTTACCCTAAGAAGTGCAAAATAAAAACTAGGGACCAAATTTTTTTACGTCTACAATGTTATGTGTATAAAATCATTTTGTTCACTGTACAAGTGCAATGGTCCGTGGACCATTGCAAATGGTGGTCCTGATGTATGCTTCTGAATGTTCAAATTGAAATGGTCTAGGCATAACTTTATATGTTGGTGGTAGAAGTCTCAAATTCATAAAGAACACTAGAAAAAGCAATTCGTGCCACATATAGATTGAACAATGGTACACGAACAAACCCAAGTCATACGTTAATGATCCTATGAACAATTCTAACTGTGTGATGTATAAAATCAACATGCTCAAATGGCCCAAGTCATAGGTCAATGATCCTATGAACAATTCTACTCGTGTGATGTATAAAATCAACATGCTCAAACAGCCCAAGTCATAGGTGAAAGATCATACGAGCAATTCTAGCCGTCCGATGTATGAAATCAACATGCTCAAATGGCCAAGTCATAGGTGAATGATCATATGAGCAATTCTAGCTGTCCGATGTGTAAAATCAACAACCCAGTCATAGGTGAATGATCATACGAACAATTCCAACCATCCCATGTATAAGGCTGGTACACACTAGGGGGTGCCCGTCGAGAAATTTTGGGGATGGCCAATAAAGTTAAAAAAAAGGCTTGGCAGACATCCCCCCCCTTACACACTACCAAGTTGAATACCAGACTTCAATCCTAGTCACTTGCCACCTATTGCCCAACTTTTTCAAAAGCTTAGGCAAAGATGGGCACCTCATTTCCCAACCAATCAAATTTTACGCTTTTCAATTTTTTGTTTTTTTTTGTGAAACAACACTTTTTAGAGTGTGTAACATGGGTGCCCAATGCCCATGCATATTTTTCCATGCCCATGCTTTAGGCACTCAACTCGGGTGCAAATGGCCCCCAGTCAAAGGTCGATCCTACGAACAATTCTAACCGTCCGATGTATAAAATCAACATGCTCAAACGCTTCTTCATCAAGCGGTCTGGCATATAATTAATTCAATACAACTGCTATATTGGTTCCCGTATTATTCCAACTGCATGCAAATACAGGTGCCTATAAAAGCATTCTGCTGCGTCTTCTTTCTAGTTTCTGCTGAAATTTCACTCTGGTACAATAATAATTTTAGAAACCCTAAACCATATTTGTAACGTATGATTATTTGATCAACTATTGATCAATAGTTGATCAACTATTGCCAACATGTAATCCACCACACTCCAGAGAGGGAGAGGAGTGTTTATGATGCAAAATGATGGGAAAAAGTACATGTGTGTGTGTGTGAGAGAGAGAGAGAGAGAGAGATGGACTTTGCAGATGGGTCTTCAAGGACTGTTTGGTAGTATAGCCACAAATGCAGCCAAAACGTTGCATGTATTCAGAGAACAGCCTAAGACATCCAATCAGTGTCTTTGCCTTGCATTCCATAGAAGAATCAACTACGAAATGCCCGGAAAGATTGATAAGAAAAGCGGCAAAAAGTAAGCTTATCCAACCGATGTGGTTTCAGTCCCAACACTGCCTGCACCACCACCATCACTCCCACTTTTTGAATCCTCATGGGCACCCCCATTTTGAGAAGCCCCATTTTTAGCAGCAATATTCTCCTCGACCTCGGAACTTTCCTGTGCAGCACCTCCGTTCGCCGTGACACCATCGCCATCGTGTGAAACCGATGACAGACTTTGGTCATCCACGACAGGAAGGTACTTTCCTTCAATGAAACCTTGCTCATTGAGAACACTCACGAACCGATAGGTGGCCTACATCATCCAAAGAAAATCAAAACAAAAATTATGCTGCATTTGTAAAAAACATCATCTTATTATTTTTGAATCATCCTAAACTGTATGGAAATGCATGCCTGTGTGGGTCTCTTGAACTTGTCAACCAAGGCAGATGAGATTGCAGACAGTTTTCCTTCAAGAAGTTTGCTCTTGAGATCCTTTTGCACTAAGGGGGTGAACTGCTTGTCCAATGACTGTGCTGCATAAAGCCATGCTATCACAATGGCAAGAAGAATGCCTCCGAGGTAAGGTGTGGAATTGGCCAGTGAGCCGAAACCAAGAATAAGAAACTGCTGGATAAGTGCTCCCCCTGATTTTCCTAGAGGGTTGCAAACAACATCAATTGCTGCTTTTCCCTTCACCTGCACATAAGAGACCAAAACAGTGACTTGCCATAAACAGTGCGGATGCATTCACACTCATGGTTTGTGAATCAACTCGCATCTTAAAGTGGTTTCACTAATTAAAAAACCCTCTACATTCTTGGCCCCTAAAAAATGGCCCCTTTATTTCATATACTTACACCTTGTTAAATAATTGCATAAAACTTTAACATCATGAGAAGATAAGTATGTATATGTCATGTGCATGACATGGACATGCTAATCTCCTTGCTAATCCCTGAAGGGCAACAGATAAAAAGACTTGATTTTGAAGCTACAGCAGCTAGCATAGGGAGGGAAGGCATTGGAATGGACCAGGAGGCTGTTGGTCAGCAAATAAACAAGATCTGTTGTCAGCTGCAGCAAGAGAAGAATTTATGTCCAGGGACCTGGCCGACAGAGCAGGTCGGCCATTCCACTTGTGTTTCCAAAGCCTATAAATAGCAAAGGCTAGGCTCCTTGTTGTTCATTCAGTCCCCTTGTTGGGATTGAGTCATAGACTAGGGTTTTCAACCGTTTCAAGGGCAGCCTATGGCTTGCCAGGTATAGAATATACTGAAAACTCATGCGTTTTGCATCAGGTTGTTCCCGGAAAGGTGTTTAGGGCTGAAAGAAGACTCCCAGAGCTTCTGCAAGTGACAGTATAATTATTTTAAGCAATGTATTCGCAAGTCCCCTTATGTTGAACCCACCTGCTATTTCACATATTTTTTGACACCCCGCCCTCATGTTGTGCTTCTTTGACAGCCAGGTGGGCAGCCTATCTACTTAGACGAGTCCAGGCTGACCATAACAAGAAGCTTCTTTGCATGTGGCATAAGTGACAAATCACATTGCATAAAATCAATACCTTTGTGTCTTCATCAAGAGGAATGTAGGCCATCTCTTTACAAGGGTCAAAGAGACTGTACTTGGCACTTTTGCTGAATATGTTCTGTATGGCGCCTACATACACAGCTGCTAGCAAAGGGGTCATCCCAAACTGGGCAAGGGCTGGAGCTAGTGGTTCACTGAAGAGCACTAAACCGAAAAAGGCTATCCCAGTGATAAGAAGAACGGTTGGAGTGATGGTAGCAGCTACTCCCCATCCATATTTGCGGAAAATAAACCGACTTAGTAGCATCATACTGAATGTCACTATTCCTGTGTAGGCTGAGAAGTCACCCATAAAAGCTGAGTACTCATTCGGACCTGGATACTGCAACAGGAAGAAAAATGAAGCATGCCATCAGAAGAGTATATTATGTTTGCGACAATGCCATGTGCACAGATGCAAATCATTGTATTTGCTTGTGATGAAGTGGGTCTGAATAATATTCTTGCCTCACCTGAGCTTTAAGCTTTGATTTCCAAGTCACTTCAACAAGGTTGATGCTGATACCATAAGCTACCACTAGAGTTGCGAGGTCTCGGACATATCTCGAGTTTAGCAAAAACTTTGCACTCTCCACCATGGAGAGCTTGGGCTTCTCTTTCTGCACATATCATTTGTTTTAAAGTAAATGCTTGTCTTCACCTCCAACTCAACCAGGCCTTTATGAAGCCCACACACACACACATGCTTACATGCATACACACATAAACACCTGCATGTATGTATCTATCTATGTATGTGTGTGCATGTGCATGTTTATTGAAACTTAAAACCAAGATAAAAGTACCTTTTTCCTGGCCTCTGCTTTTGGAAGGGCAGGATCATTAACCACAAACTTGTTAACCCACCAGTAGATGGCACAGATAGCAAGCCCAAGTACCACCACCAAGCTCATCATCCCCTTCAAAGAGAATCCCCATCCGTCTACCCCGGGTCCTAGCTCTTTCCGAAGGCTGGAGAAATACTTGACCGTTCCGCCGGAGAAAACCAGTGCAACATTTGCTCCCAAGCCAAAAAGAGGGTAAAATTGCTTGGCCTCATCAACTGTGGTGATCTGAAAATTTTTCAAAATAATCAAGTGATTCAGAAAAAAACTAGCCCAGTTTATTATTTATGTGAGTGAAAAATAGATCAACATACCTGATTGGCAAACCCCCAGAAGAGGAGGGAGACTACCACACTTCCCCATAGCTCTGCCATCACATAGAAAAGACAGAAGGTCCAGATGCGGAGAATGGCGATTGGCCCGAGGAAGCTCGGACCCAATGCGGCCAGAAGCGAGTCAGCCAGGCCGACCGGATGTAGAACCTCTCTGAGAGGGTAAAGCAGGAATGCAAATGCACCAAAGAAGCCAATGAAAGGGAAAATGCAGGAGTAGAAGAGGGCCTCCTTGGATAACACATTGGAGAGCTTAGTGTAGATGACCATGAACCCAATGGCCATGGGCAGATTGACCCATGTCTTGAGAAAAGGGATGATTTCTGCACTGCTGCCTTTTGCTGTGACCACCAACACATCCTTAGTGTCTCTTAAGATGGTGTAGTTGAACAGAATGCAGAAAAACATGAGGCCTAGAGGGATCACTTTCTTCAATGTGGTGATTTTTAAGCCCAAAATCTTCTTCTTGGGTGAACTATCAACAGGTCCATTTGGTGGAAAAGGCGATGAAGTCACAGCTGATCCTTCTGCTGCTCTGATGAGAGCCCTCCTTTTGGGAAGAAAACCTAAACTGGGAAAAGACCCTGATGTGGATAATTTAGAAGAAAACCCTAATTTTTTAGGAAACCCTAATCTCACCCGGGTTTTTTGCTCCTGTGGTTGTTGAGAGAAGGCCCTCCTGCCAGTATTAATATTTCGCCTCTGGCTAGCTGATGTGAGCAAGAATGCATGGCTTCTGGTCCTTGTGCTCTCTGTGAAGGGGAGCTGAGATGAAAATACCTGCATAGAATGAAGAGTCTCCATTCATAAGAGGGGTCTGTTGTATTCTCAAATAGGTTTTGCTTTAATTCGGAACTTAATTCTAGCCTTTTCTGATCTCTCTCTCAAATCAAGGCTTTTCTATATCTCTTTCTTAGAGTTTTAGGGTTTCCTTACTCTAAACTCTAGGCTTTTCAGGTTTTGTGATCGCCCGCTTACTTATTGCTCAATAACAAGGTTTTCTAATCGCCCACTTCCAAATCTGAGGGTTTTCTCACTCCACGCTCAATTTCCTGGATTGCCCACTTCAACTCTACGCTTTCTTCGATCGCCCACTAAGCGCCATGGGTTTGTTTCTTCAAAAAGAAGGCCACAGAACATAGGACCCAAAAGCGGGGGGAAAGGAAGATGAACTGCATCGCCCACTCTGAACTCTAGGGTTTCTTCACTCGCCCACTAAGCGCCATGCCTTCATTTCTTCAAAAGAAGACAATAATGGAGGATCCAAAGAGGGAAATGAAGAAGAAAAGAAATGCACTATTGAGAGGACTCTCTATTGTTTCCGTCCCTGTTTCTGCTACAGATAAATGGAGGCCGGATTGTACTGCATTGTGGCGAGATGAGTCCGTTCTGCAAGGGGGGAGAGCGTGCGCCAACACTGCGTGGATCGGGCAAGGGTGCGATTCGTCGGGAGAGAATCAAGGCGTGGCGACGCCAGTGGGAGAAGAGAGAGAGAGAGAGAGAGAGGGAGAGAGGGGGAAGGACAGAGGGACGTGCCACTTGTCATGACTGTTGTCAAGGCACGAGAAAGGCTCTCTTTTTGCATTTAAAAAAATTGCTACTCCCAGGTGTAAAACCGTAAACAAGTTTCTCTTAGGGCCTTTACACACCGCCCAATCTCACCCAATGCGTGCTGCTGGTCTCGTAGTCTTCAATAGGCAGGGGTTTACACACCGCCTAAGCTAGAATCTTTCAAAAGGTTAGTCTTCAATGCATTATTGACAGAAGACTACAACTGTACTTGAATTTGATTGGTGGGATGAGTGGGTGCCCAAGTTTGGGCAGCCAACGTTGGCTGCCCATGAAATTGCTTATCATGGGCGCCAGTCAACTGCCACCTCACCTTTTGACGTCTACCCAATTTTGGTTGTGTGTAAAAGGGGCACGCCTATCCAGCCCAATTTAAGCATCCGATTGGCTCCCAGCATTAATGGTGGGCGGGCAGACCTTGGTGTGTAAAGGCCCTTACCATCTCAACTCTCGAGGACCAAAATTGCTGACACACCTGGACACCCACGAGAAGCGTTTTTCTAGTGTTCCAAAAAATAAACCAACGTATTTATAGCCTACAATTTTTGTTTTCTAAGGTTGCATTTTAAAGTTTTTTTTTTTGGGTAATCTATCAACCAAATCCTCCTCACCATCAAAGATTGTTATAGAGCCCAACGCCCCCCCTGCCCCCCGCCCTTCTCTCTCTCTCTCTCTCTCTCTCACACACACACACACACACACACACACACACACACACACACACAATGGAGAAGCTTGAGAAGGTGGACGACTTTAGGTTGCGGAAGGGGTGGTGTATAGATCAATAGGAAGGGGTTCATGGCTTGGTTGTGTAGCCTTCACAAATCAACATGCTTCCTTGCATGCATGCTTGGGACTTGGTGGCATACAATGGTTGGCTGCATTATATGATGCAAGTGCTCTATTGGTGTAGTAGATTGTAGCTATGGGAACAAGAACCCATCTTCTACTGCTTAGCGTTTCCTATGCAGAGAATCTCACCTTTATTCTTTATCTGTCTCATTACCGCACACGAGGAGGAGGATGGTAAGGAACATAGAGCAAGTAGGGCGAGGGGGCACCTAGAGGAGGGGGAGTTACTAAGGTTCTTTTTGGTAAGATTGGATATTAGAATGCTAATTAAAATCGGGGTGGCAACCTTGACTACTTAGTACAAGATGAAAAATTGAGTAAGTATACAAGGTGGAACACACACACACACACACACACACATACACACATCTATAGTAAGTATACAAGGTGGAACACACACACACACACACACACACACACACACACACACATCTATAGTAAGTTGTGGTACCCTTAACCTTGAAATAATGCTCCCCCTTTCCACCTACTCATCACGAACCCCTCCCCAACCAAAAAAGGGAACCACCATTAGCCCCTTTGTGTGAAACCATCAAGCTAGCTCATAGCTCCTTCCTCTACCCAAATTGGTCGCATCAGGCATGGCCCCCCTCCACCTTATGTAGTGTGAGGGCTAGAACTTAAAAAACAAAATCTCTCTTCCCCACCATGACCAAGAACCTGAGAGAGAGAGAGAAGGTTTAGTATGTCAAACATAAAGAATATAGTTCCTTTCATAACAAAAAAACCCTTGGTCGACTCTTGGCTTGTATATGCTTGATTATACTTCATAAAAGAATCCATATTTTATAAGAACAATGAGAGAGAGAGAGAGAGAGAGAGAGAGCACATTGTAGATTGATGGATAAAGTGAAGAGGTGCAATACTAAAGGAAGGGATGTTTGTTTTTCCCACAGAGGTATTACCTTAGGATTGTTACAAGTGGCACCTGAGAGTAGAAAATGAGAGAAAAATATTTGCATGATATGCATTACATTGATTCCTTAATGTTCTCTACCATAATATGCACACATAAGCAAGGACACTATATATTTGAAGCTAACTACCATTTATTTGTAGGGGTAGATTTGTTTGTTGGTAAGTTAGCATATAATTAAAGCCATTTACCATTTGTTTATAGGGGTAGATTTGCTTGTTGGTAAGTTAGCATATAATTGAAGCCAGCCACCATTTGTTTATAGGTGTAGATTTGGTTGTTGGTAAGTTAGCATCATTCAAGAAGGGATACCCATAGCAAGTAATTGTCAGATCTTTAGTTCTGCATGAGTAAGCATAGACAACACTCGCGCGCTTGTGTGTGTGTGCATGGGGTACATGTACATGTGTGTGCACGCGCGCGCGTGCGCGCGCACACACACAAACAAACAAAATAGCTTGCTTATGTGCATATGTTTATGCACACATGCTTGACATTCCTTTAATAATTATTGGGCAACCATTTATGGTACCACAGGAGAATGTATCCATAAATTTACAAATTCAACCTCGCATTTAATTATGCCTTTCACAAGGAGAAACCTACCATATCACATGTTTTGACACTTATCATCACCAATGCACTTAAAGTAAGACATCCGTACCAATGCATTTAAAGTAAGGCATCTATACCCTATAAAGGATGGTTCCATTCATTTCAATATTTTACAAAATCCCCATTTAAAGTAAGGCATCTGTACCCAATAAAGGATGGTTCCATTCATTTCAATATTTTACAAAATCCCCAAACATTTGTATGCACTTTAAAAGATGTTCATTGACATTGCTTTACACAATAATAAAGAATAATGATTTTATTTTAGTCAAAAATTCTAAATTGAATATTCCTTATAAGTTCTAATTTAGAAATAAACAATCAAACAACTCTTAAATAGAGGCATTTATCATCTAACGTTTAGTTCTTTTTTTAATATATATAATGGTGATGTGATTTACATTTGCATTTGACACTAATAGCATATAGATAAAAAACAATTACCGCAACAATCTATACTAACAAACTTAAGGATTGTAATGAAAAGATGTTCAGTAGTTTCAACATATTCATCTTATTTGATCACCTTTATTCATAACTAGTTGGGAACCCGTGCTTCGCACGTCTTTCGAGGCTTCCAAAATCAAATTCTACGCAAACCTCGTCCTCCTCTTCCCGTACCTCCAAATTCTTGCCACGTGGCAGCTTTGTGAAACTCTTCCTTAAGATAATATAGAGATGAGCCCATATGTAACTATGTCCATTGACTCTAAATTCCACATAATGTTGCTTACATTTTTCTAACTAAAGCATTTTACCTTAGCTAGCAAAAAAAATTGAATAGACTTTGTTATATGAGCTTCAAAATGTCTTATAATGGAGCTTGGACAAGATACATGCACATGCTCCCCTCTTACTTGAGAAACATAATGAAAAGAATACTTGAGTAGTCACTTAAAGTGGCATTTAATCTAATCTAGTGCTTAACTTCTGGGAAAAAACTCAAACTTTGACATCAACTCCATCAATGAATAAATGGCATTAAATCTAACCTAGTGCTTGAGTAGTCACTTAAAGTGGCATTGAATCTAACCTAGTGCTTAACTTCTGGGAAAAAGCTCTAACTTTGTCATCAACTCCATCAATGAATAAATGGCATACAAAATATAATATAGTTTGTTTGCATTTTGTAAACAAAATATAACACAAGGGCAAGGGAGAGTTATCTAATAAACTCTTATTGCAATGTATACAATTATGAATATGAGTAATTTATGTTAGCCTCTAATGTTTGCATTGAGGCATTTGTAACACAAACACAAGGGAGGATTATCTAATAAACTTAAAGGTATAAAATTATGAATAGGTGTAATTTATGTTAGCCTCTAATGTGTTCAAAAACTAAATGATACAAGCATAACTGCTAAGAAGAGATACACCTTCACAAAATTAGACCTTAGCATGCATGTAATATGGGGATTTTGTATAATTGATGTGAAAACAAGAAAGACTTATTATCTTTTTAATATTTTTCTCTATGTCATCGTATTCAAAGAATAGTTCAATATCTTAGATGTTCCATTGTTGTTCTCTATAGATGATGCAATTTTCCTTTTATGTACTACAAAATCTATGGTAAGTTCTAATATAAAATATAAATGGTAAGTTCTAATACAAAATCTATTGTAAGCTCTAATATAAAATCTAATAATGAAACAATAGTGCAAAAATAGTGTGGTTTTTAATAAACATTCTAAACCAGCTAGAAAAATATCCACTTTAAGTGATTAGGGATAAGAAATTAGTAGCATTAGTCGTTGCCAACAAGAAGGATGCATAACTAGAAATTATGCAACGTGACATGGGTGCATTAATCATTTGCCAAGAAAGGCATCACTAAAAAGTATGCAAAGTGACATGGGTGCATTAGTCATTGTTGCCAAGAAGGGTGCATCACTAGAAAGTATGCAACGTGATACTTATGAGATCAAAGTGCACAAAGAAATGAAGTTTTTGATCCATTGAAAAATGTTCCTCCACGTTGAAAGATTCATCCTTATACTTGCTTATTTACATCTGTTCCACATTGAAAGATTCCTCCTTATAATTTCTCATTTACATCTATCATTATTACATGATTAGAAAGCTAATGACCTAGAATTTGTGCCCAAAAGAGTTAAACTTACATATCCAACCAATGCATTGCTAGCTTGTTCACGTAGAAAATGTTTTTTAAAACAAAAAACCCACGATTATACTCTTATGTAAACCATTTCCAATTCTAGAACTATGAATTAACATTCCTATTTTACAAATAGTTCTCCCAAGCTAATAATGTATTCATGTATGTTTCACACGTAAGCTTCTTTGTCAAAAATAAAAAATAATTCCAGTATGCTCTAGGGCTAAAATTTGCACACTTTTGAGATCAAAACACGTACTCATCCGCCCTAACATACGTATTCAGTATGCTTGAGGGCTAAAATTTGCACACTTTTGAGATCAAAACACGTACTCATCCGCCCTAACATACGTATTCATGAATTGAGCTATGGATCAATGCATTTGGGCTTAATATGCCTCATGTGCTTATTCATCTTCATCATCATCCTGCACATCCATGTCATCTTGACAATTCAATGTCAATGGCTTTGTTTCATTTTTAAAGAATCACTTCAAGTTATTATCAAACGACACTAAGAAAATGAAAATTGCATGGCGAGACATGCATTTTCTCAAACTTCAAGTTGATGCAACCTGTCTTGATTCTTTATTTTTTGCTCATGCAACATGTACTTCACTAACAATAACAATTATTGTACCTACTTATCAAAGTAATACAAAGTTTGTGATATTGCAAATAATGCCCAAAGACTCATGATTACTCTAAATAACTAATAGAGCGTATCCAATAAGCATTAAAAGAAAAGTTTTTAATGTTAACTTTTTCTGTCAAAATAATTTGTTATACTAAATAAATATCGATATACACTAGTGTCCAAAAAAACATAATTTGTTTCACATGTTGCATTACAACTACAATATATTAGAATCAAACATTTATGCCACTATAAAATATGTATTGATTATGCATTGAAAAACTTGTAGAAGTGGAATTTGCTAAAAAACACGTTAAAATATAAAGGGCATTGCATCAATGTTTAAACCACTAAAAACATGAAACATTTGAGCATTGATAATATCTTTGAATTGGTGGTGTTTAAAAACACCATAAATTATAGTTGGCATTGCTTTAGAAATCATAATCGGCAAATAATTCCTCTCTAGACAGTGAGATCACGGATTGCTTCTACAAAAATATAAGCATAATCAGCTACATCTATATTCATGTTTTCACTTTTGTGCCATGGAGGTAATGTCGGCGCTAGAATACATAGCACACATTAAGCTTCCATTTACAATCCTTACAATGATTTATGTAGCCAGCCACATTTCCATCTTGCACATCACAGATGATATATACTCTATCCTTCTCAAGATCCACACTAGGGGTCTTCGAGAATTGAGTACTTTCTTGCTCTAGGATTCAAAGCACATAATTCTAACCAATCAGCATGAAAATATTTTGAGCCACCATAGTGCAATAATGTCCTTCCAGCTTCCACATTTGAGTGTATGAACAATCCTAGGCCAGCTCCTGGAATTAATGAAGTTCTCACTATGTAGGCCACATCTTTTATGTAGAAGATCTCTCCCACTTTGATAGGCAAATGTGGTCGTAGATCATCCCATTAGATTTTATATTCACATACTGGCTTTACTTTCTGTAAAATCTTCACACCCATGAAAAATAACAAAGGGAGAACTTCAATAGAGTTAGTTTAAATTAATGTTACAAGTATACTAATTCAAAGCCTTAATATACATAGTGGGAAAGAAAAAATAAACCTAGTTGCTCTTTGTGTGATGATGGTAGTACTGTTGTAGTTGTAATATAAAACTCTTAGCTGCACCTCTCGTGATAAACTTTTTATTATATCCTTGTTTTGCAGCATAGTGCATTGCTTCCATGTCTTTTAATGTACTAGTTGGAGGGATTCTTTGCAACATCACTAACTGTGTATTACTTAGATAAATAGGTGGAGCACGAATTATACTTGTTGTTGTTAGTTGATTACATGTTGCATGTTCTTGAGAGTGATCTAGTGGAGTCAGCTTGCTTGATGAGCTTGAAGTAACATCATGTCCTCTATCTATACTATAGTGCTTGTTCATCTCATCCCATTCTTGTATCACCCATCGAAAATTCTCAAATACTGCATGCCCATACTTGACCAGTTCTTGTCCATACCTGTTGAAGTTTATGACATCTTGCATGTCTTTGGCAACATCTAAATGTAGCAAATACTATAATAGATCTTCTGTCAAAATGTTATCCCCATTATCAACATATCAAACGATGAAGGAAATATACAATTTCCTGCTAGACTTAAGCAACCCTTATAAGGGCTGTCATCAATGAGCACGGTTCTCTCAATGAAGCAATGACCACCCCACTGGCTCCAAACCTTTAGAAGAGGTTTAAACATTGCTTCAACCCCCATCTTATTAGGCCTATAAATCTTCTCACGGTTATATATACAGCACTCTTCTTGGCCCCACACCATGAAAAATGGCAACTCTTTTCCTACATGTTTTTGCAAAGCTTGCACCATAGTAAAAACATTCCTTTGCATTGCAGTTGACCATATTCCAACATGGAACCTCATAAACAATGCATCCAAAAATTCCATGCATTATGGAATCGAAGAACAATCCATTGATTTCCACAACGTAAGCTTGTATATTTGTTTGATTTGGTGAAGCAACGTTGCGATAATAGCCCATTCAGATCCAAGATAATAGCCATCATCTTTGGTGTAGTTTCATTTGGTTCTTTCTCTTTTAGGTCTCCCCGTATGTGTGTTGGTAAGACATCATCTGTTTCACACAAAAAGAGACGTTTTAACACAATTGTTCCAAAGACTCATCGTTGGCCATGGAATTAAATTCACAAGGCACGAAACTGAAATGCACTCACAAACTTAACATGGGTATGCGCACATAATATAAAATCTACTTTCCAAACATTGTTTACATAGCTTGTCCTTAAAAATAGATTATAGAGTTATTGTATCATGTTTTCTCCAAGTTTTGGTCTCGTGACCAAATTTGTGAGTCTGTTACACATCTATTTTATTATCCAAAATACATCAAGGCAAAGGACCCATGTTGACCTAATCTTAAATCCAAATATTTCATAATATTTTTGAGAGCATAGTTTTGTTTGCTTAACAGTCTTAATGTGAGAGGAGATGAAGTTCATGCACAGTGCAAAGTTAAGAGATTGCACTTAACAATTAAACAAATTATTATTTCCAAAGTATTAAAAACACAAGTATACACCCATATACAAACTGAACAACAAAATAATATTACTTCAAATTCAAAAAGACTTTCTTTCCAAAGTTCTAATTGCTCTCAAATATAAATTGACGATGAACAAAAAGCTATCTAATAATACTGGATGTTTCAAACACCTGATTGAACACCCTCCAGTACATGATCCGCAAAGCTTGACATTTTCTCTTTACTCTCAATTGTCAATGTAGGTAGATTCTCAGCTCCAGAACCATCATGCATTAGATTTCCTTCAATGAGTGGTTGAACTGTCACCTTCGTTGTGATCCCAGCCCACGAACTAATGTCAAGGTGGATCTTAGCATATGTTGATAGCATTGCTTTTGTCTCCCTCAGTTCTGTCACATTAGATTTTAATGGCTAATGCCGTTTTTGCAGCTCTGCCTCCTGTGAATATATCAACTATGTATTCATCTTCTCTGCAAAATGCTACAATACTTTCACTTATTGCATGTTTCATCTTTTGCAATAGCACATGTTCTTTGGTAGGTTGATCACTTCTATCATCACATCCTCCTCCTCATCACTGCCATATCCCATTATAGCCCTAGAAAAAATCTCTGAGACCTTCATGACTTTATGAAAATTGTGAAACCCCCTCCCCCAGTTCAGGGGAAGGTCACGAGGATACCCTAGGATCCTCAACATCCATAACTTACCCCGTGGTTACTTCTCTTTTGAGTAAACTACTAAATCCATTTCCTAGTGTCTCCCCTACTAACAAAACTGAGGCAGATTGTATATTCTCTCATTACTCTTTAACCCCTGTTGAATTTCCCACTAACCCCCTCTCGACCCCGAGGAGTTGCCAGCAACTACTCTATCTCCACCATGACAACTCGATGAGGTACATAATCTACCTCCTCTGATGATTTACAAGATTTTACTAATAATAATGTCATTGAGTCTTTATTAGCTACAAAACATGAGGGCTTCAACCTCTTCATTATCCAAAATATGAGGCCTAGACTGGGTTCTTTGATAGCGTCTATAGTTTGTGAATTCCTTCTCTTTACTCAAAACTACATGTGCCATGAATGAATTGCCTTTTTCACAGATTTAGCTATTTTTAAAATAATCTTTTAATGAAACTATAGTATCACTGATCATAATCCTCCAAAATATCCGGTTGAATCCTAATTTCTAATTTTTCCTTCATCGATGTACTTATGGCATCATTGGCGACCAGAACGCTCACCACCTGTCCACTTAGGGGCCTTTTCGATAGTTCCTAGCTCATAGTACCCGGCAATATATTCACTTATAAAAATCAAAATGGAATCTCCGTTGAAGATCAGCCAGATCAACCAACAGATCCATATAAAAAAGCCATGGACTTATCTGTTGAGGACCAGCAAGGTCAATCAACTAGATCCATGCTGCCTGAATTCAGAAAACAACTCTTACTCCTTGTTCCAATATCTTCCCCGACACACGTGTGGGTATCTTCGACGACCCAGAGCCTGAGCACCGTATGGTCAGCACCCTCTAGGATCCTTCGCAGGTCACCTAGTGCTTCACTCATAGGCCACTTCTTTTGTCCCTCATCCACCGTACCGGAAGCTCACCATTTAAATCGAATCGAGACTGGTCAAGACCTTGCTACGCGAGACGTCCTCCATTGACTCTCCGTCCCAGCTGTTGCAACTTTATCAGTTAGGTCTCCACGACCTCATTCATAAGACAGTCAAAATGCTTCCCTAGCATTCTTGACATAAAACAATCATTTAAAAACAGGTCATAAATACAGTTTCTATAACGAACTCTTGTCTTTCCACATTGTTCCACATCAATCCACATTATTTAATCCACATCCATTTCATATGTATTCCCATTCTCATCCAATCACATCATTTTTCTCTCATCACATCTTTTCTCATTTATCCTCATTAGATCTCATCCACTCGCATCTACCCATATCCACATCTCATCAGATCTCATCCACTCGCATCTACCCATATCCACATCTCATCAGATCTCATCCAATCACATCATTTTCCTCTCATCACATCTTTTCTCATTTATCCTCATCAGATCTCATCCACTCGCATCTACCCATATCCACATCTCATCAGATCTCATCCACTCGCATCTACCCATATCCACATCTTATCAGATCTCATCCACTCGCATCTACCCATATCCACATCTCATCACATCACATTCATTCACATCTCATCCGTTCGTATATCTCGATCCACATCACATCACATCACATCCATTTCACCTCGCATCTCATTCATTCACATATATCCCGATTCACATCCCATCACATCACATTCATTCACATCACATATCATCTATTCACATCTATCCCAATTTACATCACATTCATTTCACATCACATCTCATTCATTCACATCCCGATTCACATCACATCACATCTCATCCATTCACATCACATCACATCTCATCCATTCACATCCCATATCATTCATTCATATCCCGATTCACATGACATCACATTCACTCACATCTATCCATTTCACATCACATCACCTCCATCCATTCACATCCACCACATCACATTCATTCATATCCATCACATTCATTCATATCCATCACATTCATTCTCATCACCATCCTATCACATACATTCTATCCACATAACATCACATCACATCTATCCACATCATATCTCATTCATACACATCTCATCTCATTCATCCACATCCATCCAATAGTTCACATGTACAACTACCCACATCTATCCATACATTCATATCTATCACTTCACATCCACATATATTCATGTCACATCACATCTCTTTACATCACATCACATTCTTTCACATACACATCCACATCCATTCCTCACATACACATTCACATCCATTCCTCACATACACATCCATTCTTCACATACACATTCACATCCATTCTTCACATACACATTCACATCCATTCTTCACATATACATCCACATCCATTCTTCATATACACATCCACATCCATTCTTCACATATACATCCACATCCAATCTTCACATACACATCCACATCCATTCTTCACATACACATCCACATCCATTCTTCACATACACATTCACATCCATTTACTTCACATCTCATCCACATTCATTCACACCTATCTGATTCACATGACATCTCATCACATCTATTCACATCACATCTCATCCACATTCATTCACACCTATCTGATTCACATGACATCTCATCACATCACATCTCATCACATCTATTCACATCACATCCCATCCATCCATTCATTCACATCTATCTGATTCACATGTCATCACATCTCATTCTGGCGTAAGATAGTCCTTTAAGAAAACAAGGTTTCTATGCAAGTTTTCAGTTTGATTTTCTTTTGAATACAAGGGGTATTTCTTGAATCAGTATCCCCAAAACTTCTTGATCGGAATTCTGAATTTCACACCAAAATCCCTCGAATTCTATAACCTTGATCCACAGATCAATTCGAAGGGTCTCAAACTTAGTTTCAAATTTGGCGGGAGTTTTGAATGTATTTTTCTAAATTGATCACATCTTCTTTCCTCGAAACTAAACGAAAGAGTTTGGTCTTGGTCATAGTCTGATTCAAGGTTCGGTTTGGTCATAGTCTGATTCAAGGTTCGAGTCAGATAAGATTTTTCCTGAACTATCTTTCTCGAAAAGGTTTGATAATTTCGTTACTATTTTACTGAATTTTTTTCTTTGAATATTCACTTAACTAATTTCTAAATTCGTTACGAATTCCAATGAGGAATAAATTAATCATTTATCTGAATATTTCGATCTCGATAGATTTCTTGAATTTTCTTTTTTCAATCTGTGTGATTATAAAACGATAGAAATTTATCTCTTAGAGTATTTAATTATTCATTTATCAAATACTCATAGAATTTAAACATAGAATTTAAGAGAATTCTAATTTTGATATAAAACTTCTTTATGCATCTATTTATCCATAAAAATCAACTTCAATGGAAATAACACTTTTAGAAAAAAAATCCTTTTATGCATAAAAATCAACTTCAATGGGAATAACACTTTTATAAAAAAAATCCTTTTTATGCATCTATTTATGCATAAAATCAAATTTAATAGGAATAACACTTTTAAAATTAAAAAAATTTCTTTACGCATCTATTTATGCATAAAAATCAATTTTGATAAGAATAACACTTTTATAATAAAAAAATTCCATTGTGAGCTCAAAGATTTGTGGAAAGCTTCAAACTTTTCCTTCAAAAGAGGCTTTGTAAACCCATCTGCTATATTGGCATGTGTAGGCACAAGATCGGCTAATAGGCGTCATAGCCAAACACATTCCATAGTAGCTATAAAGTAGCTGTAAAGGCTGCCCTGTATTCAACTTCACAACTAGAAGTGGCCACTGTAGGTTGCTTCTTACTGAGCCATGAGATGTATGAATCACCAACAAGAAGAAAATAGTTACCACCACTGGTTGACACTCGTGTGATAGCAACTTGCCCAATCATTGTCTCTAAATGCAAATAAACATAATGTAGAACAACTGCCATAGAACAAGGCAAAGTTTGTGGTGCCTTTGAGATAGCAAAAGACATGCTTATATGCTTGCCAATGCATAGTGCTTAGACAATGCATGAATCTATTCAACTAAGAAACGGAGGCTGAGATACATAAACTTCCTCCTACAAATCACCATTCAAGAAGGCATTCTCGACATCCAATTGATGTACATGCCATTGTTTATGTGCAGCCAATGCAATAATACTATGTATGGTAGTCATACAAAGGTCTCCTGATAGTCAATGCCTTCATGTTGGGCATACCCTTTGGCGACCAAGCAAGCCTTATGCGATCAACTAAACCATTAGGCTTACACTTTAGCTTGAAAACCCATTTTGTGCCAATAGCACGCTTGTAAGATTCCTCCCCCCCAGCTTTTGAGGTATACAGGAGTAAGAATCTCCCTTTCCGATCTTATAATTATTCCCCTCTCTGAAATAAAAGAAAGATTATGTTTTACCCTGTTTTGACCTAGAGAGAGAAAATGTCTAGAGGGAGGTAGCCCAAAATTGAGATATTTTTGGATACAAAAATCCTCCTAGTGTCTAAAATGGGTTCCCCTGAAACAGAAATTCAAAAAGAACTTTCCAATGTGCAATTGGAATTAATTGGAAATAGGTATAACGGACCTTAGCCTAAGGGTCTAGATTTTCAGAAATTTTTGGATTATGATCCAATTAAGGTTCCTATGGGCCAATAGGATCAATCCATGTGTGGGGAGGAGATAAATCCAATTTGTAAAAGAAGATACCCAAAAATGAGTAAATGCCCACATAAGATGAAGAGTTAACTATATGTACAAGGTTTATTAGTAAAAGACTATGAGTATTACTAAAAAAATGAGATATTTTAGGTATAATGATTTATTTTTGACACATGTGTAAGGAAAAGGGGTCCCTTCAAGGAGGCGCCTAATTCACATGTGTGGTGGAGTTTTAAACTCAAAAATATTGTGATATTTTTATCTCTCCTCTCTCTTGGATCAAACCAAATCAAAAGGGAACCAAACTAGGTCCAAATCTTGTCCAAATTCAACCAAACTGAACCTGGAAAATTCTAGAAATTAGTTGGACTTGGTTAGAGGCTTCCCTCACTTATAAATATATCCTTAGCCCTTTGTAAAAAAATATGAGAACTATACTATGCTAGTATTATGCTGAAATAATGATAATTTTTACTATTCTCTAAAATTCTCTCCAAATTGAAGAAATTAGAGCTTCCCTCTTTCTTCAATCTGCATTGGTGGCTCCATCAACATACCAAACCAATTGATTGGTTGGGGGCCTCTACCGTGATCAAAGAATCAAGCAATTTGTAAGGTAAAGGGTGAATTTTGATCTTTTTCTATAATTTCTCAATGTTTCTCTCTTCTCAACCCCTCTCAAGCTTGAGAAGCTTAATTGGAATGACTTTTTAATGCTATTGAAGTTAATTGACGAATGGTAGTAAGGAAATACATAAATTTCCATTTATGCTTAATTTTAATGGTTTTTATGTAATTTCTCTCTCTCACTCAAAGAATGGTCATTCCCTTGACCTTTATCAAAGATCTCTTGATACAATGATCTTGCCTGTATTAGGCACATAGCGTTTGTATCCCTTACTCTCAATACTATAACCAATGAAAATGCATTTTATTGCCTTTGCATCAATCTTATGTCTTTGTTGTGTGTGGGCACATGCACATATGCCAAACACCCAAAGACTCTCATATGAGTCACCATTGGAATCATGCCATTCCATATCTCATAGGTAGTCATAGATTTCAAGGCTTTAATGGGGCAACGATTAAGTGTTAAACAATCCTAAAATGGGATTGATCATGGTGATAGACATAGATTAAGCAACATAATTAAGGTGGATTAAACCACACTAAGAACTGAGAGAGAGAGAGAGATTGCACACTCCACACTCAATTCTATTGCATATCTCAAAATGAACCATACAATGATATAGGCTTTCTAGCCTTATCCCACTTTACACATCATCATCCATGTGGCACTCCCTTTTCCACTGTTTTGGTCAACACTCACATACCATACAATATTACATATGGCATTCTTATCTTGCCACAATATCTTGCACCTCTAGGGTGCTTTCCTATATACACACAACACCACGATTACATCTCTCAACACCCCCTCTTAATCGAGGTGTTTCACAACTCACCCATCAATGTAGCATTGCACAACCGCAATTGCTACATCCAATGATACATTGGATGAACATGTGTGCGCGTGTCTAACATCTTAGACACCTAGTCCATTTTGAGCCGACTCGGCGGAACCGCTAAGTCCAATTTGAACATAGAAGTTCGGGTGGGAACCAACCCATGCGCATGCACCTCACACGTGCATCGCTCATCATGCACACATCACAATAACCATTTTGAGCTTCTCAGTGAGCTCGGGTATGGTTACCCTCATACCATGGGTGAATATAGATTACAAAATATTTTTGACCAAAAACCAAGTAGTGGAGCCTTGTGTGTGAAAAACTATTTTGGAAGAGATCTAGAGGACTTTTTCTCTCTCTCTTTAGAGCTTCACCATGCACTAATATTTCACCATGTGAACAAGTGCTTTTTGTTCAAGGAAATGTGGGTGAATGCATTCTTAACCTTATGTAGGTTTGGTTTTAAACTTTATTGCACACCACAAAATTCTCATCTCGCTGGCATGTGCCTGCAACACTTTTTTTTGCCTGTGTCTTTTATAATAGTGCCAATCTCTACCAGCTGTATCTGGTTTTCTCCTCCGTGCTTGTTCTGACCAGTGCCCCCAACACCACTCATAGGCTACCTTTGCTCTTGCTTTCTCTTTTTGTGGAGCGAGCTCCATTGCCAATCTCTACCAGCTGTATCTGGTTTTCTCCTCCGTGCTTGTTTTGACCAGTGCCCCCAACACCACTCGTATAGGCACTCGTATAGGCAGTGCTTCTTCTTTGGTTACCTTTGCTCCTGCTTTCTCTTTTTGTGGAGCGAACTCCGTTGTGTTAGCAAGATGATCAGCAAGAGATACTCGTGCATAATCCAGTTGGTTTTGATGCCTTTGGGTGCCTTCCCCTTGTAGAACATAAAGGGATTTTTTCACACCGACCTTCTTGCTTCCGCCCATTGTACTGATGGGCTTATCGGTGCCAGTGGCCTTCTAATAGCCAGCCCCTGTTGCCCAGTTGTTGTCTCACCTACCTGCTTCTCCTTTATTGCCCGGTTGTTGCCTCACCTGCCTGCTTCTCCTTGGCTGCTCTACAGCACTTGCAAAGCACGTCACAAATCTATCGTCGCTGCTTCGTACTTGCCTTTTTGCTGCTAGTTTGGGACCCGTTTTCTATAGGTCTTCTTTTCGACATGCTTGATGCTGGTTACGACCACCGTCTTCATTGTTCTGCTAATCTCGTTGCACTACAATTTTTGCTGCTTTCTTTTTCTTTGCTGTCTTGGCACTACGAGACCAAATGCATTTCCCATGCCAGCTATCGTTCTTGCCTGGTCTGCCTCTTTACAATGTTGTCCACATGCCACTACGACTTTTATAAGCTCCAATATGCATGTTTTCTTGTGTTCCAAACTTTGCTTCAAGGGTGCTTTTACATTAGCCTCCCACAAGTGACTCATTGAGGTGTCTCCATTGATGTGCTTACCATTATTGAGCACTCCTATAAGCTATGCTCTTCTGTGTGCCCACAAAAGGCATGCCTTTCTCCTTAGCATGTAAGTGCATCCTTCTTGATGCACAAATTTTTGCCTCTACAACCTCTTTCATAAGGTTTCATCATAGCCATTTACATGGCTATGTTGAGCTCACACATGAGCTCCATAACTGCTTGCCTCTTCCATCTTTGACAAGAAAGCTTTCCATGCGGCTTCTCTCACAAGGAAACCACTCCAAAGGGTGCCTTCAACTAGATTTCTCACAAGAAATCTCTAGGTGCCAAACATGTGAAAGCTATTAAGTGCTTCCACCATTGTTGCCCATTTTTCATGAGCAACTTTGTGAGCCATGCCCTTTGAACATGCTCCAACATGAGCTACAAATCAGCCCATTATAGCTTGCCACCAAGTTGACAAGCTTGCACCTCTTACACTCTTTGCCCAAATGCAAAGAACCATGGGATCTTCTCATCCCACAAATCAACAACCCTTCTTCAAATTTTCATAAGGCAAAACTCACAAAACCAACCTTCTTGAGATGCCTTTGTCTCCTTGGCAACTTTCTTGTTGACACACCAGACTCCATAGCTTTCATACTTGTTGAAATATCCATTTTTAGATTCCATGGCAACACCTTAATCTCCAAATCTCTCCATAAGCAGCTTCCAAGACTCCAAATGTAATCCATAATGATGAGTGTTTTTTTTAATAATAACTGAAAATAATGCTTAATCAATGAACACATAACCATGAAAACTATACATAAATATTTACCATGACCAAGAGGCCACCAAAACTCTGATACCATGTTAAACAATCCTAAAATGAGATTGATCATGGTGATAGACATAGATTAAGCAATATAATTAAGGTGGATTAAACCACACTAAGAACTCCATGAGAGAGAGAGAGAGAGAGAGAGAGAGAGATTGAACACTCAACACTTAATTCTATTGCATAGCTCAAAATGAACCATACAATGATATAGGCTTTCTATTCTTATCCCACTTTACACATCATCATCCATGTGGCACTCCCTTTTCCACTCTTTCGGTCAACACTTACATACCATACAATATTACATGTGGCATTCTTATCTTGCCACAATATCTTGCACCTCTAGGGTGCTTTCCCACATACACACAACACCATGATTACATCTCTCAACATTAAGCACATAATTAACACACATAACTGCCTCAAGCCAAAACTTACTAGGTAGATCCTTGCTCTTGAGCATGCAACATGCCATTTCCATAAGTGTATGATTACTTATCTCTGTAACTCCATTCTACTGAGGAGTATAGGGGGTAGAACATTGATGGGAAATACCATGTACCTGCATATAGGATGTGAAATCATTTGACAAATATTCCCCCCCTTGATCTGTACGCAATGTGATGAGCTTGTGTCCACAAGCATTTGCAGCCATGGGAAGGAAGTCTTTGAAAGCTGCAAAGGCACCTGACTTCACTTTTAAACCATACACCCAACAAAACTGAGTGTAGTCATCAATGAACGTGATGAAGTATAAGTGTTCTCCAAAAGATGGAGCCCTCATGGGGCCACACAGATCACTTTGAACTGTAATGGACATAGCACCATCTTTAGGTAAGGAATTCCTATACATCTTTCTAAGAATGCATCTCTCACATACATGCTTGAATGGAACCTACATAGGAGGAAGCTTATGCACCATACCTTGCTTCTGCAAGTGTACAAGAGATGGGAAATTCAAGTGACCAAACCGAGCATGCCAAACTCAGTGTCACTCAACACACGGGAGGTGGATGCTTGCAATCATAGAATCATGAGAATGAGTACTCCTATCATACATGTTAAGCTTATACAAGCCACTGCATAATGTCCCAGAAAGCATAAGAGAAGCTAAATCTCTACTGTCATAGACTGAGCAACAATGGTCAGAACCCTGAACCTTAAACCCAGATAATGCAAGGGCTGAAACAAAAATGAGATTCTTCTTAATGCGTGGTACATATAAAGTGTCACAAAGAGTAAAACTGTCCCCATTACATGTTGTTAGCTCCATATTGCCAATGCCCTTAATGGAGTAAGAGGCATCATTGGCACACATAACTATGCCACACTTGGAGGTGAATCCTGCAAAGTGGCCAATAGATCCACAAAAGTGATGTGCTTAGAAGCACCACTATCAAAGTACCGATCTCTCCAGCTGAGATAAACATACAAAAGCAGGCAAATTGCATGTAACTAGTAATGCAGCATAGCCCTCATGAGCAAAGTTAGCCTCTTCTTTAGTGTCCACTGTAGCAGCCAAACCTTGCTGCTTCTTTTCTTTTCACTCTCAATGCACTTCCTGCATTCCTCAATGAGATGGCCAGGTTTTCTGTAATAGTTGCATCTCTTCTTTTTCTTGGTTTCACCCTCTTTAGATGAGGTAGAATCTGAATGGGCATGGGGTTTTCCCTTATGCTTACAACTTAATGAAGCCCCAAGCTTACCTTTGTTTCGATCAAAGGCACCAAGTGCCTGATCAGCAAAAAGCATAGTAGTCCTGTTAGAACGAGACTACTCTTCCGACAATAAGAGAGTCACCAACTCATAGCAGAAGTGCATAAACGAATGTGTGGTATAACTTACCTTTTGCATGAAAGGGCAATCAAAGCATGTGCCTGAGCATCCTTGGCATCCCATCTTAGCTGTTCTGGAGTGGGTGGCAAAGGTGCAGAAGATGTAGCACCACCTGAAGATACATCATCACCATTCTTTGCAACTAGTACATGTTTCATCATATATGCCCACATAGGATAGTTGGTGCCATCCAACATATCATCAATGGAGAGCATACCAAACAAATCACTAGTATTCCCAAACATGGCTATCACAAATGCGTACAAACAGGTAGTGTGACTGAATCAAGGTAAAAATTTGCAAAGCAATCCAATGCTGAGACACCCGAACAATTGGGGCAAATGCCCCAAATGTATCTTTATTGCATGTTCCAATGCTGTAACACCCAAAAACTTGGGAGAAATGTCCCAATGCCAAAGAAATGTACCTCTAATACCAAAAATGCTTGCAAATGTCTCTAATAAACATGCAACCAAATAGTGTCAATTTTTACAAAATCCCCAAATTTCTAGTGCAATTACGCACGAGGTCGTCTGACTAGGGTAGTCTGCTACACCCTGTCTCCGTTCACACCATTCACTTGAGGGGGTTTGTTGGTCAGGACCACTGAGGTTTCTGTAAGAAGAAGAGGGAGTTTTAGTATGAAGAGACTAGATGGGTCTCTTGAGTCATGTACAAAGATGGAGAGCTCAGGGATGGACCCTTCACTACCATTCGACAAGTGATAAAGTTCATCAAAAGAAAGGCTTAAGAACTTCGACTCAAGAGACTAGATGGGTCTCTTGAGTCATGTACAAAGATGGAGAGCTCAGGGATGGACCCTTCACTACCATTCGACAAGTGATAAAGTTCATCAAAAGAAAGGCTTAAGAACTTTTCTTCTCTTGGGAAGTACAAGAAGTTATCTCCCAAATATTGTGGGCCATATCTGATTACAAAGAAAGTAGGTGACTTAGCCTACGAGCTTCTTCTGCCTCCTCATCTTAAAGTACATAATGTATTCCATATCAGCCTTCTTAAAAAGTATATACCAAGCCCAAATCATGTGCTTGTTGATGTGATGAAATCTTAACTTCTTCAACCCAAGGGTAGATGGAACTCCAACCTAAAGAAATCCTTGATGTTCGTGAAAAGATTCTCAAGAATAGAATTTTGAAAGAATTATTAAATGGAAGTTCTATCTTTTTGAAGATGCCACCTGGGAGAAGGAAGCCGAACTGTTGTGAGATTACCCCCAGTTTGCGAGATGAGGAGATCTCACGTTTTTCAAGTGGGAGAGAATGTAAGATTCCTCCCCAGCCTCTCAAGATGTCCAACATCTTCCCCCTGTAATCAAATCCCTCTTCATAAATATAAAAGATCTTGTTTTCACCTAGAGAGAGAAAATATTTTAGAGAGAGAATATTCAGATTTTGAATATTTTTGGATGGAAAAATATCTCTTCTTATTAAAATAAGTTCCCCCGAAACAGAAGTCCAAAAAGATTTTCAGGTGCATTAGAAATCAAGTATAATCTGTTCAAGAGGCCTTATTGTAGGGGTCCAGATTTTTTAAAAATTTCAAATTAAGGTTTTGAAGGGCCAATCAAATTCATCCAAATGTATGAAGAAGATAAATAGAAGAAATAAAGAAAATCCCCCCCAAAAGGAGTAAATACTCACATAAGATGAAGAGTGGACTAAGGACCAAAGGAAAAGCTAAAAAAAAGGATTTTTGACACCTCACAATGGGGCTCATGAATGAGGCGCCTACTTCACATGTGGGGTGGAGTTTTAAATCTTCAAAAATTGAGATATTTTATCTCTCCTCTCTCCTAATTCAAGTCTAGTTCCAAAAAGGAAGCTAAACTGACCTAAAAATGGTCAAAAATTGACCAAACTGATTTGGAAAATTCTAGAATCAGTTTGCTTGGTTAGGAGCTCACTTTTTCCTACAAATAGAAGCCTCCCTCTTTGTTGAAAATAATAGTGTTTATGCACTGTTACTCTACTCCTCCCAAGAGCTAAGAACTATGAATTTCTTAATAATTCACTAGTTTTTGACCTTTCCCTCTTCCAAAGATTTGGTGGCCACTCTTGTTACAAACAAGAGTAGAACCCTCAAACCATCAAGCCAAAGGAAAGCTTCCAGAATTTATGTAAGTTAGAAATTTTATATTTTTCTTTATTCTTTTTATGCTTTTCTAATTTTTGTGTTGTTTGAAATGATAAATGGATGCTATGCCTTGGTCGAAAGGCTCTTTCCCTCTCTCTTCTTAAAATCAGCCCTTCTTTATCCTAGTTAAGTGATAATAGTTGGAATTAATTTTTTTATATTGTTTTCTCTTTTATAAGTGAATTTTGATTAGTCTAGATTACTTTAAACCAATTAGAGTTAATTTTTAAGAAAAATTAAGTAGGAGAAATTGATAAATGGTCTGCCATACAAAGGAGGTTATGGAGAAATTTTTCAAAAAATTAAAAATAAGTATTATCTTTTATTATTCTAAAAGAGTAATCCCTATCGTTTCTATATTCTAAAAGTGTCATTTTCATGCATAGAAGATGCATATTGATTATTATTTTTATGCATAAAAGAATAATTTTATTATTATGAAAGTGTTACTTTCATCAAAATGGATTTTATGTATAAAAGAATATTTTTTATTATAAAAGCATTACTTTCATCATTATTGATTTTTATGCATAAAGGGATGCATAAAAAGATTTTTTTAATTATAAAAGTGTTACTTTTATCAATATTGATTTTTATGCATAAAAATATGCATGAAAGAATATTTTTTTAATTATAAAAGTGTTACTTTCATCATTATTGATTTTTATGCATAAAGGGATGCATAAAAGAAAATTTTTATTATTATAAAAGTGTTAATTTTATCATTATTCATTTTTATGCATAAAAGTATGCATGAAAGAATATTTTTTTAATTATAAAAGTGTTACTTTCATCATTATTGATTTTTATGCATAAAGGGATGCATAAATGGATTTTTTTAATTATAAAAGTGTTACTTTTATCATTATTGATTTTTATGCATAAAAGTATGCATGAAAGAATAATTTTTTAATTATAAAAGTGTTACTTTCATCATTATTGATTTTTATGCACAAAGGGATGCATAAAAGATTTTTTATTAAATTATAAAAGTGTTACTTTTATCATTATTGATTTTTATGCATAAAAGTATGCATGAAATAATATTTTTTTAATGATAAAAGCGTTACTTTCATCATTATTGATTTCTATGCATAAAGGGATGCATAAAAGGATTTTTATTATTATAAAAGTGTTACTTTTATCATTATTGATTTTTATGCATAAAAGTATGCATGAAAGAATATTTTTTTAATTATAAAAGTGTTACTTTCATCATTATTGATTTTTATGCATAAAATAATGCATAAAAGATTTTTTTTAAATTGTAAAAGAGTTACTTTCACTAATATCAATTTTTATGCAAGGATGCATAAAAGAATTTTATTTTTATATCAAAATAAGAGTTCTCTTTAATCCTATGCCTAATTTTCCTAAAAATTGGTAAATGATTAAGTAAATACTTTGTGAAAGAAAATCCTACCGTTTCATATTCTCTAAGATGACAATGAGAAAATTCAGTGAAACTATCGAAATCAGAATTTTAGATAAATGATTCCTCCATAGGCATTCGTGATTAGTTTTAAATTCAGTAAAGTAGTAATTGAAATATTTTCCTTTGATAAAGATAGTTCAAGAGGAACCGATCCAGACTCAAAACCTGAATCAGACTATAACCAAGACATAACTCCTTCGTCAGTTTCAAGAAATGACTATGTGACCAGTTCCATAATCTACACTCAAATCACCCACCGAAAATTAAACTAAGTTGAGACCTTTGATTTTGATCTAAGGATTAAGAATTCAGAATTCGAGGAATTTTGCTTGGGAATCCAAATTGTGATCTAGAAGTCTTGGGATACGAAATTAAGATATACTCATTGTATTCAAAAGAAAATCAAAACTGAAAACTTGCATAGAAACCCTGTTTTCTTAAAAGACTGTCTTACGCCAGAATGCTGTGGAGGGAGCATTTGGTATATGTGTTTTCTAAGGGAAGTTCGGTTGCAACAGCTGGCGAGGAGTGTTCAATGGACAGCTCACGCGGCAAAGCCTGCCCAAGTCTTGACCAGCCTCGGTATGGTTAAAATGGTGCGCTTTTGGTACGATGGACGAGGGCCGACGAAGCGGTCCCCTGAGTGAAGTGCCAGGATACCTAAGGAGGATCCTGGAGGGTTCTGACTAGGCGATGCACGGGCTCGCGGTGCCGAGGACACCCATGTATATGTCGAGGAAGATATTGTATGATGGACCAATGTTTATTGTAATCTATTACTGGATCTTGTTGATGACCCGCTGGTCTCAACGGAGAGTCCAGAGTGATACTGTTTTGTGAGAAACAGACTCAATGGAAATTTTGAGTTATGACATGTGTAACCAGTAATTTTTTGTCAATGGATTGTTTTATAAGTTAAAGTTTAAAGAGGAGTGTGTGCGTATCTGTATTCTAAAGCAAAAGTTAAGAAAGGCATTCAATTATGGGTGGGTGAGTACTTGTCTGTTTCTACTATTCCAGTGGTTGGCGGTGGTGGCTAACACCCGGATGGGGTTAGGCTGGAATCAGTAGAGTTTTAAAACAATAAAATTGATTAATAGGAATACGCTTAGAACTTGAGTAGTTAATTAGAATCCTGAAGACTTCTCTAAAGAATAAATCAATGGCTGCGCCTGATTCAATTAGGAAAAAAGCATTGATTCCTTCAAGTTAAGTCTGTAATAGTTTCCCTTCTATCTGGTTTATTCAGATGAAGGTTAGTTCAGTATCTTGACCTCATTAGAAAAATCCATTAAGAAAATAAAAATGGTGGAATCGTCCCCGCTTTCCGGGCATGGGAAATTTGTTCGGTTTCAGTTTTTGGAAGGACCACCAGCTTAGTCTCGTGCTCGGACATTCGAGGGCGAGGCCTCGAGTGAGAAACCCTGCCCCGTGCAAGAGGAAGGTACTTCCGCTGCAACCATCTAGGAATTCAGTGCGCAGAGGGGGCAGTGGGATCTCACACCACCTTGAGAAACAATTCCACTGCGCCTTCCCACCCGTGAGTGTTGTCACACTACCATGTTGCACTACGTGTACTCGTCCCTCCTCTCACCTCACTTCACTCACACACACTCACTAGCATGGATTAGAGAGAGTTTAGCAAGAGAAATACTCTATTGCACAATGGGAGAGTTTTTTGTATTATTAGAGATATTCACTTATATGCATGGCCGGGTGCTTTAGGTTCATAAGAGACCTAATGCTATTACAATCACTACTCTCATAATATATCCATGAAGTACATCACTTGGGACTTCATCCTAACTTGCTACCACATGCTCTTGAAGCGAAAAGCGCTAAGTATTCCATAGGACCATTACCGACGCCCATCCAAGTTATAGATTTGGACACCATTGCTTCATATCTTGAATGTATGACCTTTTGGTGTATCTACCTTGACTCCTTAATATAAGATAATGTCAGTAGCTTGAGATTAGCAAGAGGGTTAGCAAGAGCAAGACTTTATTGCATAATGGGAGAGTCTTTTGTATTATGAGAGATATTCACTTATATACATGTCCATAAGTATTCACACTCACTTAATTATGCCGGCTGGGCACTTTAGGCACATAAGAGACCTAATGCTATTACAATGACTACTCTCATAATATATCCATGAAGTATATCACTTGGGACTTCATCCTAATGTGCTACCACATGCTCTTGAAGTGGAAATCACCATAAATATTCCATAGGACCATTACGGATGAGCACCTGTCCAAGTTGTAGATTTGGACACCATTCCTTTATACCTTGAATGTATGACCTTTTGGTGTATCTACCTTGACTCCTTGATGTAAGATAACGGTAGTAACCCTTGTTAACCCTAGGAATGGGTTACTAGGTAAGTGTGGTGTTGATCATTTGATCAAGGATTGCCCATATCGTGCCAATGGCTCTACTTCTACTTCTAACCATGCCATCATCAGGACTATAAGTGTGCAGCCTGGAAATATCACACCACTGAATGTTTTGACATGCGCACAAGTGAAACAAGTGGACAAAGGGAAGAACCCAGGAGGTAATACAACCTCTAAGACTAGGAGAGGGAGAAGAGTGAAAAAAGTGGACAAGGGTGATACCATGGTCATAATTCAGGATGGATCCGAGGAAGATACCATTGACACTGGATCCACCCGATCAAAGGAAGGAGACCACTAAATGCCAAAATCAGATGATCAAGCAAAAGGGTGTTGGAGAATATCCAAATGTTGAAGAGGAAATAAGGAAGCTTGAGAAAGCTAAGGCCCTTGTTGAGGAGTATCAACGCAACCATGAAGCCAAATTGAGGGCTAACAAGGCCAAGGACACAATGTACCCACGAAATAAGCTACTAAAAAAGAAAGGAAAGTTGGATGTGCCTACTCCAATTCTAGAAGGGTGTCCGAGAAAGGAACTCATAGTGACCTGATGGCAAGAATGTTTGAGGAGGCAGATCAAGATTTGTCAATCTATTCATTCCCTAGAATTGAATATGAGACAAACATGTGGAAGGAGCCCTCACTTGCTAGAGAACTTAGAGACATAGGTAGTCTCTCAGCAATACTATCTACACAACTATCAAAATGCCGCTGGAACCATTGCCTATGCAACATGCCAGCATTGTGGGAAGATGTCAAGGATTGGGTAGAAGGAAGAATGAACCCAATGTCCACTACAGAGGAGAGCCAGTCACCTCTATGGCAGAGAAAAACCTAATGCCTGAGGAAGGGAAAGCACCTAGATTCATCAAAATACCTATCAACCAACTAGGATGGTATTATGAGAGTGATGAAACAAATGCCACAATTCCAATCCACCACAATGGTTACCAAAAGCAGTTGCTATCCTGGATGGAGTTGTGGGTGTGAGCATTATCACCAAACGATATTGGGATAGAACAAACCACATCCTTACAAGTTTGCCAACCAGTTAAGGAGAATTCATGGGAAGAAGAAGAGGCTAAGATATACGTGTCACTTCCACCTCTTCAGACTTTAGTGAAAACTGAATGCATGTACTTGTAACTATAGATGTGTTTCCCCCCTAGAGGAGCCAAGTACATTGAATTGGGAATTCCCACCACCTCAGTGTATATGGTAGATGTGCAACCTAGAGAAGAGGAAACAGAGGATGAAGCCTCAAGCACATAAGTGCTTGACTGCATGATCGCAACATCACCCAACGCCTCAAGAAGTGGTGGAAATAAAAGAGGTATATCTCTTGACGCAATGCCCTACTACAAAGTAAACCCACGGACACCCAGTGGCTAAACTATCTCGAGGTCACTAAGGTGCACGATGAGTTCTCTAAGAATTGGGGCGAGGAGTTGAGTAGGATAACCTTGGAAGGAAAACAAGAGAAGAAAACTACGCTTCATGAACCTGATACACCTAAACTCACTAAGGCAGGACAAAGAAAACAAAATAAGGCTCTGGCTGAAGCCAAGCAAGAGGCCAGGAAGGCGATGGCTTGGACAGAAGATGATGAGGATGACAAGCTAGACCTGCCCTCAATGCCAAACCATTTTAAAATGTACACCATTGATGATGGAAGGTGGTCTAATTGATAGCCAAAGAGTGAAGGAAACTGGCCAATCCACATCTTACGGTGGGCCAGTGGAAGTTAATGAGGTAGACATTACAGAGCCTAGGGAGGATACCAAACATGTCTACATTGCTAAACAACTTAATTGCGGTTGAAGAAGAAGAACTCATCGCTCTTCTAAAAGAGTTCAAGGTACATGGAAATGAAGGGTGTACCACCTGAGGTGGTTTAGCACACTATCCTAATCATGGAAGAATCAAGACCATCCAGGCAAAAACCGTATCAGATAAACCCAAAATATGCAGTGATTACAAAGGAGGAAATTAATACGCTCATCTCGCTGCAAATTTTATCTATGAGATTGAGCACACAGATTGGCTATCACCAATCATGATTGTGCCAAAAAAGAGTGGGAAAGGGTCTATGTTGATCTCAAAATGGTTGATGTAGCTACCAGGAAAGACCACTACCCATTACCATATATGGAGCATGTATAACGGGTAGCAAGTGAGGAAGCCTACAACTTCTTAGATGGGTTTCATGCTACAATCAGGTGTCCATAGCACCAAAAGACCAACACAATATAGCCTTTAACACAATGTGGGGGACTTATGATTATAAGAAGATTATGCCTTTTGGCCTCACTAATCCCCCAACAACTTTCCAACGATTGATGTGCATGGCCTTCAAGGACTACTTGCAAAAGAGGCTTGAGGTATTCATTGACGATCTGTGTGCACACTCACAATGGAATGAACACCTGGCTTGCTTAAGGAATGTATTTGAGAGATGTCGATTATATCGCATATCCTTAAACCCTTTAAAGTACCAATTTTGGGTCAAACATAGTGTAATCTTAGGTCACATTATGTCTAAGAATGGTATTTCCACCATTGATGAGAGAAAAGTGAAGTTGATCTTGGAATTACCCCCACCAACAAACTACAAGGGTGTGCAGCAGTTTATGGGACACGTTGGGTATTATCTCGACGATTCATCATATTCTATGCTGAAACTGCCAGGCCATTGTATATACTACTTATCATCTTTGAATGGACTGAAGAATGCCAAGAAGCATATGATAAGTTGACGAAAGTACTGCCTAGTGCACCAATTTCGCGACCACCCAACTGGGATCTCGTATTCCATGTACACATTGATGCATCAAATTTTGCCATAGGATGCCTATTGGTACAACCAGGGGAATTCAAATTGGATTACCCAGTTTGCTTTGCTAGTCAACAACTCAATGCTGCAGAAGTAAACTACCACGCATTAAGGGTTGGTCATGGTTTATGTTGTTAAGAAATATAGACATGTTGGTCGACAAGTTTATATTCTTTGTTGATCATCACACTAGGCCTTATTATATCTAATGAATAAGCCATGCACCATGGGGAGAATCACATGATGATTGCTTTTACTCCTAGAATTCAACTTGTGAGAAAAGGAACACATGTTTTGGCAGACCATATGTCTAGAATTCCAAATGGAGAACCTGCAAACTAGCATTGACGACGATGACCTCCTAGATGCATGTCTATTCAAAATTGATATGGTGCCTGAGTGGAGCAAGGAAATATCAGAGTACCTAGCTCATGGTTTTTCATAAGATCGGCCTTTAAACAAAGATAAGATGCATTGGCTTATTAAGTTGTCCGCACCATATTAATTGATTACGAGAGAACTATACAAGCTGGGAAAAGATGATATCCTCAGGAGATGTGTGTGAGAAGATGAGTTTGTCACGTTATTAGAAGAAGCACACATTTTGCTAGAGAAGTTACCACTCGCAAAGTACTTCAAGCAAGGCTGTGGTGGCCTACGTTATTTGGGGACACCATAGAATTTGTGAAAAGATGCAAGAAATGTCAACGATTTGCTATTTTGTAACATAAGGACAGAATGCTACTTACTCCTACAATTGTAAGACAACCCTTTGAGAAATGGGGTATTAATTTTGTTGGACCCATTAGTCCAATAGCGCATCCATCCCAAGCTCATTATGTGATCGTGGCCACGGATTATTTCACCAACAAGTGGGTAGACGCGAGAGCCTCTAAAAAGGTTGATGCTCAAACTACAGCTAAGTTCTTGTGTATAAACATATCATTTCCAGATTTGGTTGCTCACTAGAATTAGTCAATGATTAAGGTTTGCATTTCATCAAATGAGGTGATTGAACATTTACTCAGGGGATTCCTTGTAATCCATCAAAAGTCATCACCTTATTATCCACAAGCAAATGGCCAAGCTGAGAGCACTAACAAGATTTTATGTGCTATCTTAACCAAGACCTTAGAAGCCAGTTGAACGAATTGGTAACACAAGCTCACTATAGTACTATGGGCCTATCGTACATCATATGGGCCTATCTTACAAGATTTTATGTGCTATCTAAGACCTTAGAAGCTAGTCGAACAGATTGGTAACACAAGCTCACTGTAGCACCATGGGCCTATCGTACATCGTAGAAAGTGTCAATGGTATACACTCCCTTTCATCTAGCTTATGGCATTGATGCGGTAATGCCTATGGAATTCTTAGTTATGAGCTTGTGTATTGTGGTACAAGAAAGGCTTACAGAAAATGCATTAGCCAAAGAGGGTGATTGACTTAGAAAAACTTGACGAATAGAATCAGCTATCTTTAAAAACAATCATTTAATGAAATCATTAAGTCACTGATCATAATCCTCAAAATCTCCAGTTAAATCCTTATTTCCAATCATTCCTTTATCGATGTACCTATGGCATCATTGGCAACCAGAACGCTCACCACCTGTCCACTCAGGGGCCTTTTCGATAGTTCCTAGCTCATAGTAACTAGCAATATATTCACATATCAAAATGGAAACTCCGTTGAAGATGAGCAAGATCAACCAACGGATCCATATAAAAGGACCATGGACTCATCCGTTGAGGACCAGCAAGGTCAATAAACCAGATCCATACCCGAATTCCGAAAACAACTCTTACTCCTTGTTCCAATATCTTCCACGACGCACGTGTGTATGTCGTCGGCAACCCAGAGCCCGAGCACCGTATGGTCAGCACCCTCTAGGATCCTTCGCAGGTGACCTAGCGCTTCACTCATAGGCCGCTTCCTTGGTCCCTCATCCACGGTACCGAAAGCTCACCATTTTAATCGAACCGAGGCTGGTCAAGATCTCGGCCGACCTTGCTACGCGAGATGTCCTCCATTGACTTTCCGTTCCAGCTATTGCAACTTAATTGATTAGGTCTCCACGACCTCATTCACAAGACGGTCAAAATGCTTCCCCAGCATTCTTGACATAAAATATTCATTTAAAAACAGGTCATAAATACAGTTTCTATAACGAACTCTCGTCTTTTCACATTGTTCCACATCAACCATATTATTTAATTCCACAACCATTTCACAAGTATTCCTATTCTCATCTAATCACATCATTTTCATCTCATCACATCTTTCCTCAATTTATCCTCATCAGATCTCATCCACTCGCATCTACCCATATCCACTCGCATCTACCCATATCCACATCTCATCACATCACATTCATTCTCATCTCATCCATTCAGACCACATCACATTCACTCACAACTCATCCATTCATTTTACCTCACATCTCATTCATTCACATCTATCCCGATTCACATCCCATCACATCACATTCATTCATATCCATCACATTCATTCTCATCACCATTATATCACATCACTTCTATCCACATCATATCTCATTCATACACATCTCATCTCATTCATCCACATCCATCCACATCATATCTCATTCATACACATCTCATCTCATTCATCCACATCTCATCCACATCCATCCAATCATTCACATGTATGACTACTCATATCTATCCATACATTCATATCTATCACTTCACATCCACATATATTCATGTCACATCACATCACATTCTTTCACATACACATCTATATCCGTTCTTTCACATACATCCACATCCATTCTTTCACATACTCATTCACATCCATTCTTCACATACATATTCACATACTCATTCACATCCATTCTTCACATACACATTCACATCCATTCTTCTCATACACATCTATATCCATTCTTTCACATACTCATTCACATCCATTTCTCACATACACATTCACATTCATTATCATCACATACATTCACTCACATCCCATATCATTCATTTATATTCTGATTCACATGACATGACATCTCATCCATTCATTCATATTTATCTGATTCACATCTATTCTCATCACATTCGTTTAAACATAGAATTTAAGAGAATTCTAATTTTTGATGTAAAGATTCTTTGCGCATCTATTTATGCATAAAATCAACTTCAGTGGGAATAACACTTTTAACAAAATCCTTTTATGCATCTATTTATGCATAAATTCAATTTTTAAGGAGAATAACACTTTTAAAATAAAAATAAATCCTTTATGCATCTTTCTATGCACAAAATCAACTTTAATGAAATTAACACTTTTGGAATAAAATAAATCCTTTATGCATCTTTCTATGCATAAATTCAATTTTGGTGGGAATAACACTTTTGAAATAAAAATAAATTTCTTTATGCATCTTTCTATGCATAAAATCAAAATTAATGAGAATAACTCTTTTGAAATAAAAATAAATTCCTTTATGCATCTTTCTATGCATAAAATCAAAATTAATGAGAATAACTCTTTTGAAATAAAAAAAATAAATCTTTTATGCATCTTTCTATGCATAAATTTAATTTTAATGGGAATAATACTTTTGAAATAAAAATAATTCTTTTATGCATCTTTCTATGCATAAATTTAATTTTAATGGAAATAATACTTTTGAAATAAAAATAATTCTTTTATGCATCTTTCTATGCATAAATTCAATTTTAATGAGAATGACACTTTTGAAATAAAAATAAATCTTTTAGAATACACAAACGGAAGGAATTACTCTTTTAGAATAACCTAATGATAAACTTTAGTTCCACAAAATTTAAGAAAAGTTTGCCATAACCTCCTTTGTATGGGTGACCATTTCTCAATTTTAACATTCAATTTATGACTTGAATTAATCCAATTTGAATTCTAATACCTCTAATCTACTCCATTTTCTAAAAATTAAGAGAGTAAACAATGAAAAGAGTTTAACCAATCATTTAATTAAACTTTCTAGGATTAAGAAGGGTTGAATTGTAAAGAAGAGAAGGGGGTGGCCTTTCCATCAAGGCATAGCCTTAGATTTTAATTCAAACATTTTCAAAGCATAAAATTTAAGAAAACCATAGATTTAAATTTCACAATAATTAAGAATTAAGCTTACATGGAGTTTGTAAGCTTTCCTTTGGCTTGAGGGATTGAGGGTTCTACTCTTGTTTGCAACAAGAGTGGCCACCAGTTCTTTTGGAGAGAATTTAGTCAAAAATAATTGAATTATCAAGTGAATTCAATGTATTTGAATTCACTTGAGGGATTGAGGGTTCTACTCTTGTTTGCAACAAGAGTGGCCACCAGTTCTTTTGGAGAGGATTTAGTAAAAAACAATTGAATTATCAAGTGAATTCAATGTATTTGACTCTGGGGAGGAGTAGAGTAATTGTGCATAAACACTATTAACCTTTTACAAGGGGAGATGCTTCTATTTATAGGAAAAAGTGAGCCTCTAACCAAGCAAACTGATTCTAAAATTTTCCAAATCAGTTTGGTCACTTTTTGACCATTTTTAGGTCAGTTTAGCTTACTTTTTGGATCTAGTTGAAACAGGAGAGAGGAGAGATAAAAATATCTTATTATTTGTGAGTTTAAAACTCATCCACACATGTGAAATAGGTGCCTCCTTGATGAGGGGAATTCCCCACACTGAGGTGTCAAAAATGCATCATTTCCTCTAAATATCTCTTCTTTTTTAACTAATAAACCTTGTCCTTAGTCAACTCTTCATCTTATGTGAGTATTTACTCATTTTTGGGAGATTTTTCTTTTATTCTTCAATTTATCTCCTCCCTACATTTGGATTAATCTTATTGGTCCATAGGAACCTTAATCCAAAATTTTTAAAAAATCTGGACCCTCAGGCTAAGGTCCTTTTTACCTATTTTCAATTTATTCCAATTGCACATTGGAAAGTTCTTTTTGAATTTCTATTTCAGGGAAAATCATTTTAATAAGAAGGGATATTTTTCCATCCAAAGATATCTAGAAACTGAATTACCTCTCTCTAGGCCAAAAAACAGATAGAAACAAGATCTGTTATTATTCTGAAAAGGGGATTGATTAGACATCTTGAGGGGTTGGGAGGGAGGAATCTTACATCCTACCCCACTTAAAAAACGCGAGATATCCTCATCTCATAGGTGGAGTATGATCTCTTTCATTTTCTTCTTCTTCTTCAATCACTTCCAACGTTACTGTCTTGGAAGTGGACGACCGATTTGGGAACAACTCTCTTTGACTTCCCTTATTCTGAGGCACAGGTCTTGCATTACTTTGGTTTGAAACTGCGGGGTTGGTTAGAGGGTCTATCTCTGGGATTTCCTTGATTTTGGGGGATAGAAACCTGATTACTCTGGAAGGAAGGAGCTGGAGTCTGGAATCTTGATCCTTGATTTCCCTGCCCTGAAAACCTTGATCCAAAAGAAGTTGGACAATCCATACTGCGATGTCCAAATCCTTGATAGTTATAGCATTTCACTCCCTTGTTTAAGAGTGGAACTTCTGAAGTTGAATTCCAGGGGATTGAGTTTTGGGAAAAGGACATTTCTTCCATTCTAAAATTTCCCATATCCTGGGCTTGACCCTGATATCTCTTAGGCGGTGGAAGGTTGGAAGAATCACCTTCAGGAACTAAAAACCTTTTGAAAGGTGATGGTGCTGGCTTTGGTGGGACCTTGACATCAAAGGCCTTGGAGAAATCCTTCGCCATCCGCACTGCTTCAGCGCCATGGAAACTGGCTTGGTGTTCTTCACCAAAATATTCAAAGGTTCATTCAGTCTTCGAATGAACCTGGCCATAAGCTGTTCGTCATTTAGCGGTGGTGAGTATTTGAGGAGGAGAGCGAATGCTTGGTGATATACTTCAATAGTTCTGCTCCCCTGGGTTAGCTCTAAGAATTCGTTCATCTTTGTTTCCAAAATCCGGGAGGACAGAACCTCATCTTTAGGTAAATTTTGAGATCATTCCATGTCTGGGTATTCTGATCTAGATGGTTTGTCTCGCAGTGGTTTCTCCATGTCACTCTGGCTGTTTCTACTATCTTCAGCCTTGCAAGAGCCATTTTGCTCTTCTCATTGTACCCGGTAATATCAAAGTACTCTTTCATTGCTTCGATCCACTTCTCCACAGCCTCGCCCAAGTTTTCTCCTTCACCCTTGAAAGGTCCAGGCTGCGAACTATGAAGAGTTTTACGAACATCCAAGTCGAGCTCTTCCTCATCGAGTTGGGGGTTATCATTTCTACCACGATGACCTTGATCCATGTTCCTATCAATACGAAAAATCTTGTTAAGTCCCTTTATTTAGGATTCAAATCCGATTTTTGATTCATCTGATTCTAGAATTTTCTTGATCAGTTTGGTCACTTTTTGACCATTTTTAGATCAGTTTAGCTTACTTTTTGGATCTTGTTGAATCAGGAGAGAGGAGAGATAAAAATATCTCATTATTTGTGAGTTTAAAACTCATCCACACATGTGAAATAGGTGCCTCCTTCATGAGGGAAATTCCCTGCACCACTGAGGTGTCAAAAATGCATCATTTCCTCTAAATATCTCTTCTTTTTTAACTAATAAACCTTGTCCTTAGTCAACTCTTTATCTTATGTGAGTATTTACTCATTTTTGGGGGATTTTTCTTTTATTCTTCAATTTATCTCCTCCCTATATTTGGATTAATCTTATTGGTCCATAGGAACCTTAATCCAAAAATCTCAAAAAATCTGGACCCTCAGGCTAAGGTCCTTTTTACCTATTTTCAATTTATTCCAATTGCACATTGAAAAGTTCTTTTTGAATTTCTATTTTAGGAAAAATTATTTTAATAAGAAGGGATATTTTTCCATCCAAAGACATCTAGAAACTGAATTATCTCTCTCTAGAACATTTTCTCTCTCTAGGCCAAAACAGATAGAAACAAGATCTGTTATTATTCTGAAAAGGGGCTTGATTATAGGGGGAGAAACTAGACATCTTGAGGGGCTGGGGGAGGAATATTATAGGTAGTACAACTCAACGATGGCAATGACACCATCACCATCCCATTATGGAGTCCCTTGAATAAGGGAAAGCAGGCACTTACATGTGACAAGAAGCCGCCAATGCCAATAAAAATAGAAGAGTCAACAGATCGGCGTCCACCTCAACCTAGCATCACCATTCAAGAGAACCACAAAAAAGGAAACGAATGTATCTAGTTAGACAATAGTGGTTCCCAAATACCAACTTTAAGCCCAAGAATACTATGATAGTGACAAAACCTTGTGGGTATCAGGGCAATGACATAAAGCTAAATGTAAGAGCCAAGGGGATCAAACCAAGGAGAGAAAGATGTAACCCAAGAAACCCCGAACACCAATTGGTATTTAAAAGAGGTGGGTAAGAAAAGACTTACTAATAGCTCATGGCTACTATCAAGGAAATGCAAAAGTATGGGTACCAAAAACCAACACAAGATCCAATGCAGCATTTACCTCCAAAGGAACACAGGAGAGCCATAGGCACAAGCAGAATCAAGGCCCATATAGATCAAGTGTCAAGGTAGAACCAAAATTGGTATGGAAGAAGAAAACCAATCAACAAAGTAAACAAAGGAGTGCGACACCTCAAAGGAGAGCGACACCTCAAATGTCTCCAATGTCACCCACCAAAGAGATCAAGCTAAGCCAAGTTGTGGACCAAGGTAATGCAGATGTGCACCCACATGCACATGAAACAAAACAGGTCCACCAGGATTCGGTAGATGTACTCCTCTACTAGATGGAAGGAAAAATCAGAAGTTATCACTCAGAACTATAGCAGCTACAACAACACATACCCACAAGCTCCCAAGTACAAAGTAAACAAAGGAGTGCGACACCTCAAATGTCTCCAATGTCACCCACCAAAGAGATCAAGCTAAGCCAAGTTGTGGACCAAGGTAATGCAGAGGTGCACCCACATGCACATGAAACAAAACAGGTCCACTAGGATTCGGTAGATGTACTCGTCTACTAGATGGAAGGAAAAATCAGAAGTTATCACTCAGAACTATAGCAGCTAAAACAACACATACCCACAAGCTCCCAAGTACAAACTTGGTTCCCATGGAAATAAAAGGAAGGAGGGTGACAAAGAGTACCTAGCTCCAAGCAATAACTCCAAATGGGTATGAGGTAAAGAAGTATGCATTTCATGCCATGAAACATGTTCATACATTTCACGTGTACAATTCTACTTCTCTAAATGCATATTGGGTGGCCTTGGAATGTTTGAGCATATAGGACTCCATAAGGTATCAACATTTGCACATGCATAAGGGAATGAGCTATTTCACGTCGTGAATCGCTTTGGGCTATTTCATGTCCTGAACCACTTCGGGCTCTTTCACTTCGTGAAACACTTTGGGCTATTTCATGTCGTGAACTGCCTCATGACAGTTCACATCATGAAACGGTCAAAAAGCTTCTGTGAATTGTCTACGGACACGTGGCATGCCCAATAAACATGGCCGTTGGTGTTGCTGATGGCTGAAACATAAATACATCATCTTTCCTCTTTCGTGCATTTTCTTCATCATTCTTCGAAGGTCTTCTTCTCCACTCCGTCCTCCCCCAGCATTTCGCCACATTTGTTTCTCATGTAGGAGATCTCTGCTTTAGTTTGTGATTGCTTCAATCATCGGTTATCATGAATTTTTGCTTGGAAATCCTTGTTTCTCAAAGAACATGATGCTTGCATTTGCTTCGGTTCTTTTCCCTTTTTATACTTTTACCTTCCCATTTGCTTCATTTCCATCAATACTTCCCCTCACACTCACAAATGGATGTGGGATTATTGCAACATGTGAAATAGTAGTCTGCTATTTCACGGCAAAACCCCATCTGCACTTTCACAAAAAATAAATCGATGTCCTGCATCCACCTACTAATGATAAATCGATGTCCTGCATCCACCTACTAATGATAAATCGATGTCCTGCATCCACCTACCAATGATAAATCGCTCACGCAATAGTGCAAATCACTAACACACAACACAAACGTTCAATCGTGAAATAGACCTTGCTAGTTCACGGAAACTGCTATTTCACGGAATAGTTGTTTCAGGGAATAGCTATTTCACAAAATAGCTATTTCATGAAATAGTTATTTCACGAATTAACATTTCACGACTTAACCTTTCATAGGTTAGCCTGTCGGGTCCTCTCAGGAATTAACATTTCACAAACTAACCATTTCACGGGTTAATCTCTCACGAATTAACATTTCACAAACTAATACTTTCAGGGGTTACCAGTTCACGAATTAACCATTCAACGCCTACTACCACTTTCACGTCGTGAAATTCAATCTGTAATTTCAAGTCATGAACTACGGTCTATTGTTTCACAGCACAAACTAAGTTGCATAATTACCTTGCTAATTCACCACATCAGTCCATTATTGCTGTTGCTCACCTTACTAACACTCTTCCCATCATACGTTACTGAGATTAATGCACCACTCACACACGAGCTCCTACTAGTCAACAATGACTGATACTCTATTGATAATGTTACATATGGCATCCTCAAAAAACTCCGACCCCCCAGACTTTGAAGGAAACTCGGCCGTGACTCAAGTCAATGCTAATATAGGATCACTAATCACGAAAAAGAAGCAAGCACCATGAGCAACCAAGCTGACATATCTTGATCCTTATACACAGGATTTAAAGGGGACAATGCTCTAGGCAGACATCCAAATGGATTAGGGAAAGATCATCTTCCAATACCACAACCCCGAGTGCTTCAAGATTCTCGAGGACACATGTGTAGTATAAGCTGGAAAAGATGGGGCTAGGCAAGATGACAGAGGTACTAACCTGCGTGTTCAACCAATCACTTTGTGCAGAATTCCTCAAATAATATGACAGGAATACAAAACTTTGGGAATAATAACAAAGCTGGATGGATCTACAGAATAGGTACACATCATTGAGGGAATGGTATGAGAGGCACTGCAATTGCCCCTCCCATCCCGTCACATGTTCATCCCATAGATCAAATGCCAATGGAAGGCATGCTAAAGAAGATTTCATATAATTCATCTTGACGATCCTGTAGTAGCAGGTAAAGCCAGGGGATAGGTACAACATAGTCCCTCTTCACAGAATCGCCAAGGTGCATGAGGAGAAAATAGAGTATTGGGCATGGTTTATCCACAAGGAGATGGAAAACTACCTCAGGTCTCACCAGTCCAAGGTGTGCAACCCCTACCTCCTCACCCACGAAGGTCCTTAGTCATGCCAGCAACATCCCAATACCTAAAGACCCTCAAGAAGAAGATTTATCGCATGCCCAACAGTGACAAAGGGTTATGGAGATTCCTGCAAACCTAACACAGAAGACCTGCAACAAGCAAGGACAAGATGTCCTTATTTAAGGATACAAAAAGAGCTTGTATAGGAAATTACCAAAGAAGGTAAGAAGCCACGAAAACCCAAAAAGATGAGAGGCAACCTCCAACAAATGGAAGTATAGACCAAGCACCTGGAAGTGGAGGTGGCCAAGGACATTTCTTCATATCATGTAGCGCTGGCAGAACACCAAACACCATTGAGGGTTGTTGAGATATTGAGCTCATCTAGTGAGGCGGTGGACACTGATGATGACCCGCCTAGGGGATAGGCCCCACACTTACACCACTGGCATGGTTGGTGAGATCATGTGTGATATGCGGCCAGTTGGATGACAGGTTGTGTGACAGTCATTCTAGAGACTGGCATAGTTATAGTGCCAGCTCATTTAGTTGGGTTCACACTATAGAGAACCCTAGTATGTATTTGGTTGAGTACCTTTTCATATGGTGTGTAATCTTATCTTTGTATATGGTGTGTTGAGTGTTGTGTGAAGAAGAAGAAGATTTTCAGCCTCTCACCTTGTGTGTTCTCTTTTAGGGTTTTGTGAGTGTGTGTGTGCTTGCAAGAGCTCAAGCTCTCTTCTCCCCTGCATCTTTTCATGGTATCAGAACCTGCTTCATGCTAAGGGCTGAGCTGCAAGCAAGAGAAGCATAGGGAAGCAGTACGAGGGTAAGAGCTTCATCTACTCTTCCCTATTTGTGTTGGTGACTACACCCTTCGGGAGCTCTACGGGAGGCACCGGTAAATGATCTCTGATTGAGGAGCTTTTTTCACGGGAGTAAAGCTATAGGGCAACTATACTATTCTATCGGACCAAATTTTTTGGGCCGAAAACGCGTTTCAGGTGCGTTAGGACCTCCATTTTTTTGGAAAGCATGCGATTTCGAGCACTGTCGGGTGGGTAAGTCATCGATTCTCTGCAGAACTCTGTTTTAAGAACTGCAGGAAGATAGATTAGTTGTGCAGAAATTGTGTGTGCTGCAAGGGGGTCAACAGTTGCCATTGGGTGTATGTGTGCACATTGAGGTCACTGGTTGTGACATTTGAGTGTAATACAGTACCGCTGCAGAAAATACAACAATTTGTGCAAGACAAACCAGAGTGCTATTTCTGGTAAATTTATATGTCTGGCAAGATGTCAAATGATGGCATAAACCAGATTGTTGCTGAGAATCTTGATAAGAACACCTTCTATGCTTGGAGGTTCACGTTGACAAATTTCAGGACTGATGGGAAAGGGTTACTCTGGGACTACATAGAAGGTGAGCATGAAGAGGCACCGGAGATACTGGAGATCAATCTGACTACTGTAGATGTGAAAGAATTCAAGGATTAGAACCAAGGAGCTAGAAAAGTTATGTATTGGCTCTCTATCAATATATAGGACACCATAATTGGGCACATGATACAGGATGCCAAGTCCCCCAAGGAGGCGTGGGACATCTTGGTAAAACTCTATGAAACGAATACCAAGGCACGAAAGATATAGTTGAAGAATGAACTTCATACTGTGGAGAAAAAGAGTATGTCTATGAATGACTATGCATTGAAGATCAAGGGTATTGTTGTGGAATCCCTTGCATCTATTGGCGTTTCAGTAGATGATGATGAGATAAGGTGGAAGTCTGTCTACGTGGTCTCGGGCCATAATACAAGGCGTTCAAGATGTCTATGCAGACTCAGGAAAACATTCCCAATTTCACAAATTTGGTGTCTATGTTGATTATACAAGAGAAGAGCTTGGGTGAAGACCAACAATCTTCACAAAACAAAAATAGTTCAGAGCAACGGGCCTTCTACACAAGTTCAGGAAGAGGACAAGGTAGAGGAGGCCATGGACACGGCCAAGGAGGTGGCCGAACATGTAATCAAACTTATGGCCAGCAGCAACAACAACAGTCCCAGAATTCACAACAACAACAACACGTAGGTGGAAGAGGCTAATTCAGAGGCAGGGGGAGTCAAAGAGGTCGTGGAAATTGGCAAAGGTAGTATAATGATACACGTGGACACTTTTATTATGGTAAGCCTGGACATGTGCAGGCAGATTGTTATAAGAAGTAGGCTGACATGCAAAATGGAAAATTGCAACAAAACAACTATGCATCCTCGAGCAGAAACAATGAGGATAATGAAAGGTTGTTTGCTATGCAGCATGTCATGAATGCCATGTCTAAAAATGTTGAAGCAGCACATAAAGATGATGTATGGTATGTTCATTCAAGTGCTTTGAACCACATGACAAGTCATGGGGAGTGGTTCAAGGAGATGAAAAACCTTGAAAGACCAGGTTTTGTGGAAACAGGGGGGGATGACACTGCTCATCTAATTGCCCATGTTGGAGATGTGCCATTGTCTATGCAGGATGGCAAAGTGAAGTACCTTACTGCTGATGTACTTCATATTTCAAACATTACAAAGAATCTGATTTCAGTTGGCCACATGATTGAGCAGGGTTTGCAAGTTCAGTTTAATCCTGATGGTTGTTATGTTGAAGACTTTAAAGACAAGTGCAAGTTGGTTGCAAAAGGCAACAGAGTGGGTAGAATGTTTACTAGTGAGTGCTGCGATGTTTGCAAATGGTTCAGGAATTGTTGCAGACACAAACATTTGGCATAAAAGAATTGGACATGTGAATGTGTAGAGAATGAAGTCTATGCAGACTAAACGAATTGTGACAGGGCTGCCAAAGTTTAAAGTTGAAGGTATGCAGAAAATATGTGAAGCATGCCAATTTGGAAAGCAAACAAAGCATGTATTTCGAGGTGACAGAAATGTGGTACTAGATGTTGTGCATTCAGATGTATGGGTTCCTACGAAGACCATGTCTCTGGGAGGCTACAGGTCTTATGTGACATTTATTGATGACCACACAAGGAAAGTGTGGGTATACTTCATGAAGGAGAAGGGTGAGGTATTCACTCATTTTCAGAATTTCAGAGTTATGGTTGAAAAGCAAATAGGGAAATATGTAAAGTGTCTAAGGTCAGATGGAGTGGGAGAGTACTTCTCCAATGAGTTCTCTGAAATTTTGAAGAAGAATGGTATTTGGAGACAGTTTACATGCAGATACACTCCGCAACAAAATGGTATTCGGAGACAGTTTACATGCAGATACACTCCGCAACAAAATGGAGTTGCTAAGCAAAAAAACTCCACATTGCTGAGATTGCGCGAGCATTGATGGGAGAGAAGAATATGCCGCATAGCTATTGGGCTGAGGCTATTTCTACAGCAGTTTACATCATGAACAGGACTCCAACTGCAGCCATACTACATGATGTAACTCCAGAGGAGAGGTTTATCGGTAGAAAACCTGATTTGTCTCATCTGAAAGTCTTTGGATGCATTGCATATGTGCATGTGCCATATGAGCTAAGAACAAAGCTAGATCCAAAAGCTGAAAAATGTGTGTTTATTGGGTATTCCCTTGAGAAAAAGGGATACAAGTGTTATAACCCTGCTACATGTGAGTTGAGGAGGGTAAGTAGGGATGTTGTATTTGATGAGATGAGCAGCTCTTATGCTATTGAAAAAGAAGCTGTTGGGACTGATGTGAGTGGAAATGTGGTTGCACAGAATGCAAGTCAGCAATCACATTATTTGAGTGGACCAAGAGAGTCCTCATCTAGTGGTTCAGTTGTTTGATAGACCATGGAGTGGCAGGCTGCATCATAATACCAGTCTTGCAAATGTGATTAGTACATCACATAAAGGCAAAGAGAAAGTGATTGAGTCCCTTAGTATGCTTGACATTTCTGCAGGGCATTCTCATGTTGATGGAGAGTCTAGTGGCTTAGAGATGAGCCTTGATGAGGATCTTGGGATACCAGCTATGAGAACACCTGGTGCAAAGAAGGCTATGGAAGCCATGAATACAAAGCTGCGAAGATCTGGGAGAGTGAAGAATCCTGTGTAGAGGTTTACCTATGATGGTTATGTGGCACATCACTATGCATACATGGCAAAAGTTGTACAGGTTATAGAGCCCACATGCATTGATGAGGCTGTTGGAAATGTGTGTTGGGAGAAAGCTATGGATGCACTATATGGAAATGAGACTTGGGATTTAGTGCAATTGCCTGAAGGCAAGAAAGCCATTGGATGCAAGTGGGTGTACAAAGTAAAACATAATAGTGATGGAAGCATAAGCAGGTACAAGGCTAGATTGGTAGCCAAAGGATATACGCAGACATATGGCATTGATTATGAGGAAACTTTCAGCCCAATTGCCAAGATGGCAACAGTGAGAGTTGTGATAGCACTGGCGGCGGGCATCAAAGCAATGGTCTTTACATCAGATGGATGTAAAGAATGCATTCTTGCATGGGGATTTGCAGGAAGAGGTGTATATGTTGCAGCCACCTGGTTATGAGGATGTGAGTCACCCCCCGAGCATGTTTGTAGGTTGAAGAAAGCCTTGTATGGCTTAAAACAAGCACTAAGAGCATGGTGTGACAAGATTTCTAAATATCTTGTCACTATTGGCTTTCATGTAGCCAATACAGATTTCTCGCTGTATGTGAGACACTGTGATAGAAGGGTTGTGCTTGTTGTCATCTATATAGATGACTTGATCATTACGGGGGACCATGATGCAGAGATCTTTGATGTAAAGATCTTGCTTAGACAGAAGTTTGAGATGAAGGATTTGGGAGAGCTTAGATATTTCTTGAGCATTGAGGTGATTAGGTCACCACATGGTATTGGATTACTACAGAGACAGTATTGCTTGGACATGTTGTCCAAGTATGGTATGATAGGCTGTAAGCCTGTCTCAGTGCCATTGGATCAGAATGGCAAGTTGAGTGCAGATTCAGGAGAGATTTTGGAGGATCCTACTATGTATAGGTGCATAGTAGTAGGAAGCTTGATCTACATGACGATCACTAGGCCAGATTTGAGCTATGCTGTTGGGTTGGTGAGTCAATTTATGCAGGTTCCTCGAAAGCCGCGTTTGGATGCATTGAGATGCATACTGAGGTATGTGAGGTCTACTTTGCATTGTGGACTATTTTATGAAACTAGGACAGAGATATGTGTACATGGGTACACAGATGCTAATTGGGCTAATAGTATCTTAGATAGAAGATCTCCTAGTGGCTTCATGTTTTCTATGGGGAGTGCTGTTGTGACTTGGACTAGCAAGAAGCAGCCTATGGTTGCTTCTATCTAGTACAAAGGCCGAGTACAAAGGTGCTGTTATGGCCGCATGTGAGGTAGCTTGGTTGAGAAAGCTACTTGTAGATTTGGGTCTATCAGTGGATAGATAAGTTATCATTTTCTGTGACAACATTAGTAGTATACAGTTGGCCAAGAACCCAGTTTTTCATGCTCGCACAAAGCATATAGAGGTCCACTACCATTTTGTCAGAGAGAAGGTTTTGGCAGGAGACGTTGACCTTGTTTATGTCAGCACACAGGATCAGGTTGCTGACATCTTCACCAAAGCATTGGGTACAGAGAAGCTCCGCAGATTCAAGGCCTCGCTTGGTGTACATGAGATGGAGTTGAGCTCGAGGGGGAGTGCTTAGATATCGAGCTCATCTAGTGAGGCGGTGGACACTGATAGGCCCCACACTTACACCACTGGCATGGTTGGTGAGATCATGTGTGATATGCGGCCACTGGGATGACACGCTGTGTGACAGTCATTCTAGAGACTTGCATAGTTATAGCGCCAGCTCATTTAGTTGGGTTCACACTATAGAGAACCCTAGTATGTATTTGGTTGAGTACCTTTTCATATGGTGTGTACTCTTATCTTTGTATATGGTGTGTTGATGAGTGTTGTGTGAGAAGAAGAAGAAAATTTTGCAGCCTCTCACCTTGTGTGTTCTCTTTTAGGGTTTTGTGAGTGTGTGTGTGCTTGCAAGAGCTCAAGCTCTCTTCTCCCCTGCATCTTTTCAAAGGTAACCACCACCCTTGACCCCCAATTAGGAATAGAAAGCATAAGCTTCACAGAAAATTTATCCTCGAAATCTGTGGTTCCAAAGTCAGTACTCCCAACACCACCTTCCAGCCCCGCCACCTTGGTTTTCAAAAAGCTTTCCCCTCTACATGATCGAATACTCTCAGATATGCTAACCTTAGGTGAAATAGGTGCACCCCAAGAACAAGAAGAACATTAATTTCCACAAGGGATTGTAACATAGGAGGACAAAGAAGCCTCATCACAACATCCAAAAGTTGCTTAGGAAGAACAAGAATTAGAGGCTGACAAAAAGCGCAAAAGGATCGAAGAAGGTCCCAGCCCAAGTAACAGAAGGAAACTGGACTCCGAAAACATCCAAGACACAAAATCCTTCTTCGACTATATAGAGATACACATGGATGGAGATACTTTCCTCAAAGAGAGCATGGAAGGATTGGATAAGCTGCTATAGCACCAATTTCATGAATCAGACGTCTCAGCGCCTCAACAAGTTTGAATATGGTCACAGTAACAAAGGGTATGGTGTTGTCACCTATTGACCACTCATATGCTGCATGACAAAACGCAGAGTTATGGAAGCAGATCCAAGAAATATACAAGATCTCAAAGATTAATTAACTGCAGCCGATGCCACACATAAAGAGGTCATCATTAAAAGCTTAAAGGCAACCGAAGAACAGGAATCAAAAGCTGCAAACCATTAAAGGGCACAATCAGCTATTAAGCAAGACCATAGTCAGAACTATTGAGATATCGCACTCATCTAGTGAGGCGGTGGACACTGACGACCCGCCTGGGGGATAGGCCCCACACTTACACCACTGGCATGGTTGGTGAGATCATGGGTGATATGCGGCCAGTGGGATGACAGGCTATGTGACAGCCATTCTAGAGACTAGCATAGTTATAGCGCCAGCTCATTTAGTTGGGTTCACACTATAGAGAACCCTAGTATGTATCTGGTTGAGTACCTTTTCATATTATGTGTACTCTTATCTTTGTAGATGGTGTGTTGAATGTTGTGTGAAGAAGAAGAAGATTTTCAGCCTCTCACCTTGTGTGTTCTCTTTTAGAGTTTTGTGAGTGTGTGTGTGTGCTTGCAAGAGCTCAAGCTCTCTTCTTCCCTGTATCTTTTCATGGTACCAGAGCCTGGTTCATGCTAAGGGCTGAGCTGCAAGCAAGAGAAGCATAGGAAGCGGTACGAGGGTAAGAGCTTCATCTACTCTTTCTTCCCTATTTGTGTTGGCGACTACACCCTTGTCGGGAGCTCTATGGGAGGCATCGACAAACGATCTCTGATTGAGGAGCTTTCTTCATGGGAGTAAAGCTATAGGGCAACTATACTGTGCTATCAAACAGCCTATCGGGCAGAATTTCTTAGGTCGAAAACACATTTCGGGGGCGTTATGACCTCCGTTTTCGAAAAGCAGGTGATTTCGAGCACTGCGAGTAAGTCATCGATTCTATGCAGAACTCTGTTTTAAGAACTACAGGGAGATAAATTGGTTGTGCAGACATTGTGTGTGCTGCAAGGAGGTTAAATAGTTGCCATTGGGTGTATGTATGCACATTGAGGTCACTGGTTTTGACATTTGAGTGTAGTACAGTACCTCTACAGAAAATACAGCAGTTTGTGCAGGATAAACCCCCCAGAGTGCTGTTTCTGGTAAATTTGTGTGTCTGGCAAGATGTCAAATGATGGCATAAACCAGATTATTACTGAGAAGCTTGATAAGAACAACTTCCATGCTTGGAGGTTCAAGTTGACAAATTTCCTGATGGGAAAGGGTTACTGGTGGGAGTACATAGAAGGTGAGCATAAAGAGACACAAGAGATATCAGAGATCAATCCGACTATACTGCAGATGTGAAAGAGTTGAAGGATTAGAACCAAGGAGCCAGAAAAGTTATGTATTGGCTCTCTATCAGTATACAGGACACCATGATTGGGCACATACAGGATGCCAAGTCCCCCAAGGAGGCGTGGGACACCTTGGTAAAACTCTATGAAACGAATACCAAGGCACGAAAGATACAGTTGAAGAATGAACTTCATACTATGGAAAAAAAGAGTATGTCTGTGAATGACTATGCATTGAATATCAAGGGTATTGTGGAGATTATGGTGCCTCTAACCACATGACCAGTCATGCTGAGTGGTTTAGAGACATGCAGAAGATGGAAAAACCAGGTTATGTAGAAATAGGTGATGATACTATGCATCCCATTGCGCATGTTGGTAAAGTGCCATTGTCTATGCAGGATGGCAAAATGAAGTACTTGGAAAATCTACTTCATGTTCCAAATATTACAAAGAACCTAGTTTCTATTGGACAGATGGTTGAACATGGTCTACAAGTGAGGTCTAATCCTCAAGGATGTTTTGTGGAAGACTTCAAAAATCAGTGTCGCTTGTTGCAATGGGTAATAGAAATGACAGGATGTTTACTTTAGATGTGAACATGCCTAAAGTAAAGGCATCCATGCTTGCGCATGGAACAGGTGTCATTGCAGATATTGACATATGGTGCAAGAACATTTGTCATGTGACTGAAGTCTATGCAAGCCCAAAATATTGTTGCAGGTTTACCAAAGTTTAAGATTGATGGTATACACAAAGTATGTGAAGCATGCCAGCTTGGTAAGCAGGCCAAACATGCTTTTCCACATGAAAAGCATGTCAGTGTGCAAGGCCATTAGATGCCATACATTCAAATGTATGGGGACCAACCAAGAACATCATGTATCTCAACATCACTATCACCAGTGATAATCAAGTCATCCACATAGATTACTAATAGCATGATCCATCTATCTATCTTTTTCACACATAAAGTCAAAAATCTGCATTGGATATCTGAAATCCAATGGTAACAAGATAATCCCCGATCTTGTTTGACCATGCTCTGGGTGCCTGCTTTAAGCCATACAAGGCTTTGCGTAACCTGCACACAAAATCTGGGTGTGCATCACTCTCATAACCTAGTGGCTGCATCATGTAAACTTCTTCTTGCAAATCACCATGTAAGAAGGCATTCATTACATCCATCTGATGTAAATACCAACCCTTTGCACAGCCATAGCAATGACAGCTCTCACAATTGCCATTCTTGCAACTGGGCTGAATGTCTCTTCAGGCTTTTGAAGCAAAATTTTGAGATGAAGGATTTGGGTGAGTTGTGATGTTTTTTGGGCATAGAGGTGGTGAGATCACCTCATGCCATTTGCAGAGGCAATATGGCTTGGACATGTTGTCCAAGTATGGTATGACATGCTGTAAGCCTATTTCTATGCCATTGGAGCATAACACAAAGCTTTGCGCAGATATAGGTGAGCTTTTAGAGGACCCCACTATATACAGGTGCATAGTGGGTAGCTTGATCTACATGACCATTACTCGGCAAGAATTAAGTTATGTTGTTGGACTTGTGAGTCAGTTTATGAAGGCCCCTCTACGAAACCACACTTGGATGCGGCTAGATGGATTCTTAGGTACATGAAGTCCACAGTTGATTATGGACTTTTCTATGAGGCATATATAGAGATATAGCTACATGGGTACACATATGCTAATTGGGTTGGTAGTGTTGTAGACAGGAGCTCTATCAATGGTTTTATTTTCTCATTTGGGAGTGCTGCTATGAGTTGGAGCAGTAAGAAGCAGCAATTGCCTTGTCGAGTACAGAGGCAGAGTACAGGGGTGCTTCTATGGTAGCTTGGTTTCAGAAGCTACTTGGTGATATGGGTGTGCCTGTGGATAGGGCAGTTGTCATTTATTGTGACAACATGAGTAGCGTACAGTTGGCTAGTAACCCAGTATACTATGCTAGAATGAAGCACATTGAGGTGAACTATCACTTTATGAGAGGGAGAAGATTCTACTAGCAGGTGATGTAGATCTGGTATATGTCAGCACAGAGGATCAGGTGGCTGACATCTTCACAAAGTCATTGGGCACAGAGAAGCTTCACAAGTTTAGGAGCTTACTTGGAGTGCAGTGTGTGTAGTTGAGCTCAAGGGAGAGTGTTGAGATATCGAGCTTAACTAGTGCTACTACGACAGACATTGATGACCCGCTTGGGTGATAGCTTCCGCACTTATGTCACTAGCATGGTTGGTGAGATTATGGTCGATATGCCGCTCGATATGCCGCCAGTGGTGGATGACAGGTTGTGTGATCGCCACTTTGGAGTACTAGAGCTATGGCATAGTTGGTGAGATTATGGTCGATATGCCGCCAGTGGGGGATGACAGGTTGTGTGATCGCCACTTTGGAGTACTAGAGCTATGGCATAGTTATAGCATTAGCTCATATAGTCAGGTTCACACTATAGACCGACTACTTTGTATGTTGTTGTAGGAGAATACTTTCCCTATATGTATGTACTCTTATCTTTCAGTCATAGGGTTATAGAGAAGAGAAGAAGATAGAAGAAAATTCAGCCATCTACCTCTCTTATGTCTTGCACTCTCTTGTGGGTGTGTGGGTGTTTTTCTTGGAAGGAACTCGAGCTCTATCCCTCCCCCACATCTCTTTACTACCTCCTCATGATAATTTACAAGCGTTTACTGATGAAAATGTCATTGAGTATTATCAGCTGCCTGCAGAATAGGAGGGACTCATCCGACCAGGGAATCCCCTCCTAAAGCCCAAATTGATGTTCAAAGTGCTAATGCATATTACACCCTTTGAGCCAACAAGAAGAATCTTGCCAAAGGCCTACTCGACCAGGGAATCCAGGTGGAAACCATATGTGCCATATCCTCTAGAAGCCCCAATGCCTGACTTAGTGGAGCTGCTACCAATGGGGGGAGGTGAAGGAACTTTGTGGGAAAATGTGGCGAGGCACATCAAACTACCAAACCCACACTTGGTCGACCTGTTGGAAATCCACATCGTCACATTTATGATCAATTATTGTTTCTGCATGTGGTGCAAGCAAACATTCTTGCCATGAGGTTACTGTGAGTCCCTTCCTTGGATGCTTCTAGAATTGGAGTAGGCACATCCAATTTCCTTTCCTTTATCAGCTCGTTTCTTGGATACATTGTATCCCTAGCCCTGTTAGCCCTTTCGTGATTTCATTGGCACTCCTCAAATAGGGCCTTAGCTTCTTCAAGCTTACTTAGTTCTTCATCGGTGTTTGGATATTCTCTAATCTCCTTAGGGGTTGCTGGTCTCTCCTTTGCAGTTTCTTGGGCGTGCCCATCCTGTTTTGGCACTTGGTCGTCTCCTTCCATTGATTGGGTGGATCCGGTGTCAATGGTATCTTCTTTGTATCCATCTTGAATTATGACCATGGTATCACCTTTGCCCACTTTCTTTACTCTTCTCCTCCCAGTTTTAGAGGTTGTGACATCTTCTGGGTTTTTCCCTTTGCCCACTTGTTTTGTTTATGCTCGAGTTAGGACATTCAGTGACATGATATTCCCAGGCTACACACTTATAGTCCTAATAGTAGTATGGTTAGAAGTGGAAGCAGAACCACTGGCGTGATATGGATAGTCTTTGATCAAATGATCAACCCCACAGTGAACACAGGAAAGTGTTGGCATGACGTTGGTCAGTGCTGCTGCCAAGGGCTAGGCCTGGCCCATGTTAGCCACATTCTTATGAGGACACTCTGTTATTCTATGAGGTCCATTATAACTAAAACACTGTATTGGTCCCCTTCTCATAGTTGAGTTTATGTATTTTCCTTTCCATTGTACCATGGTTTGAAACACTAGCACTGGCATGTTGTTCCGTAAGACATAAAATTTTGGCATGATCTTTGCAGGCTCCTCGTAGAAATCATTATTTATTTCTATCTCATGCATGACTTCCCCCTCATCCGGGGGTTCCTCGATCAACACCAGGTTAATTTTAGCATATGGTGGTAGAACAAGTGGCAGCAAAGGCAACATGTCCTACATTCGGAACATCCCTCTTGGTAAGTAGGATGGGTTTAGTTGCCCTTTGTGGTGTTGGTAAGGCTAGCGGCACTCTGAGTACTGGCAGTTGTGCTAAGGGCTGGACCCTCAGATATTTACACATGGCAGTGTCATGGTTCCCCAATCTCACACAGTGAGCATAATAACGTAACTGCCTCCTAGAGATAATTATGCATTTTATGATCTCAGGCTCCTCTCCAGAAGCAAGGCAATAACTGATGCCTCTCCCTCAACTTGTGTCTTGAATTCAAGTGCTTGAGTCAAGATACATAATCTTGCATGGACTCGTTTTCTTTCTGCTTGATATTGTGGATTTGAGCCACAGGACTCCATCTATCACCACTTCAAGCAAAGCTTCATATGAACACATTCTTAAGCCTACTGAAGTTGACTTTATCTTCTAGCTTTAAGGTTCGATACCATTGGTGGGCCTTTCCTTCTAGGGTCAATGAAAAAGCATGGATCATGATTACATCACTCATTGGCCCCACAGGTTTCATAGGTTGACTCAAAGACCTCTATATGTTGGATCGGGTCCCCATCGCTCGAGAACTTTTGCACAAGATTGGAAATGATATGTGGCTTCATTTGGGATGGTCTGGATTCCAGGGCTGTGCCTAGTTCCCTAACCATACCTCGGCCCATTTCTACGGCCATATTTAGCAGATCTGCCCTTGTGACTACATTCAAATCTACGTTTGGATCCACAATTGGTCTTTGAGGAGCTACTCCACCCCTACCTAGACCTCTTCCTCTTCTTGCATTGGTTCTTCTAGTTAATTCGGGTCTATGGCTAGGTCCGTCACAGCGGCCAACTCCTCGTCGCTTGGCTCGTTATTATTAGCAGCTTCAACCTGCCTTTGTGTTAGATGATTAGGAGCTCCATGCCTTGCAAGAATGTGGGATCATTGATCATTTCTTGTATATCTTCTCTTATATAGAGATGATCCTCACCTTCTACAGATACCCTAGGTAAATTGTCCTCCTCTTCTTGTGTCTCAAGGTCTTCATCCGCCACCTGTGATTCCTTTTAGAGTTGGTATTGCTCCTTCTATTATGCCCATCCACATGCTATGAGTGGCATTTCTAGATGTTTTTGGTTCTTTGCCACGTGATCAAAACGGATTTACATTCTCCATTTCCCTTTGTTCCACCCTTGTTCTTTGAGTATTGAGCTCTTGTTTTCTTAAGCTCAATAGCTGCAATTGTCGCGCTCTGCCTCAACCCTCTTCAAGTTTGTTTCTATTTCCTCCAATGTGGGGAAGAAAACCACCTATCCTAGCGGCACTCTCCGTATACCTTCTAACCGTGGGGGTTGTCCCATTGATCCTCACTGTGTTAGTATGGCTAGAGCCAGAAGGTTGGGTTGGTAATTCTAGACTTAGACCGTGTCCTGCACGTTATCTTCCATACCATGTTAGAGACTGAAAAATCCCCTAGCCATATCAAAGGTTCCATTGGATGTAGCAGGGGAAGATGGTTTTTCTTCCTCTCCAAGGCCAGAGAATCGTAGCCCTTCTTCCATGGATTCTTCACTACTTGTTTCTATGGTGGTCAGATTCCTCCAAGCTGAAACACTCAATTGAGTGCTTGCCGAGTGGCGTGAACCAACACTCCAAGTGGTGCAATCAGAGTACCTCTCTTACCCGATGGTCTGACAACCCTTAATTTGTGAATTAACAGCAATCAACACTCCAAGTGGTGCAATCAGAGTACCTCTCTTACCCGCTAGTCTGACAACCCTTAATTCGTGAGAGCTTAACTTGTGACCTGCTAACACGTGAAGTGTTCAGCCCCATGAAGGCTTAACCTATGAAGTGGCAAGCAATGGTTCACACCATGAAACAGGAAATGGTTCACGTCGAAAAGCTTCATTGCTATTTTCACGCGATAAGATTCTTTAGTTTCATTGTGTCAGATGTGTCACAGATAAGGCACCCTATTTTTAGCAAGGTAATCCCTAAAATCTTGACGCTCATTACGAAAGGCATTTCACATCATGAAGTAGTAGGAAATGGTTCATGTCGTGAACCGTTTTTTGCACTTACACGTGTTTAACTACCGCATCGACAGAATGATATTTTGGAGTGTAAGTTAACTATCCAATTGATCTAGAATGGTTGTGCTAAGGATTAGGAATGCAATGCAAGTTATGAACACAACCAATGGCTCTTTATTTTTGTAATTTTTATGAATTTTTGAAAAAAACAAAAAAAACAAAGTGTCAACCCTACTAGCTCACGGTAGCAATATTGGTGACAAAAACATCAAAATTGAAAGAAAAAAACTAGTGTAGCTTTCCTTTAGGCTCTCCCAAGTACTTACCCACACTTTCAACACACGATTTTCTGCAATTCCTTCTCTACCACTCAAACCTTATCTACATAGTTTCTTCACATTACACCTTCCAAATGCAAAGGCAATGGTGAATCTTGCATAGTGGGAGTTGAAGCTCTAAGAGGGTGGAAGAAAAAAGGGTGGTGTTTCCCTAGCAGTGGCACCAAAAATGTTATGGGGGCTACTGCACCTCCCAAGAGGGAACTCCACACAACTGCACACAGGAGAAGAAATAGACACAATAATTTTTGTGGACTTACCAATGCTTCGAGCTCATGTCCCTTGAGGCTCCCCAAGCTCGCTTTGGAAGCTCCACCCCTTGTAGAGCACACTCTCACTCTCTCTCTCTCTCTTAAGACAAAGCACGAGAGTTCTCGTAGCACAAAGGGGGATTGTTTAATTTCATTATGAGAATTACCTTTTATACAACTGGCCCTTATGTACACTTGGGCACCCAAAACTTACTAACTAAGGCCTTGGGTGGTTAGTATCTCAATACAACTTTTATAGTGCCTTTACATGACACTTATTAATCTTCTTAATTGGAGGAGCGTATGTGTTAATCTAAAATGGGATTAACATTTGTTTCCATTTGGCGGATACCCTAGATGTTAGTTCCATGTTTTAGTCGCAATGATGGGCTTATGAGGTATCCCTAAGTTGGACTTGAGTTTTCCTTTTGAGCTAGGAGTATTGTTACATTGGATTAGAGGAATCATGAGATGCATACTACATTTATCAATTTGACCCTAGAGGACTCATACTTAGCCTTGTCACATTGACATTGGCTTCTTGCACTTTCCTTTTGAACCTGGGGGATATTTGGCTAATTTCATCATCAACAGTAGTTTCTTACACTTTCCCTTTGATACAGGTGGGAGATTGCTTAGCTTCATCATCAATGGGAGGCCCTCATCCTTTACCCTAGGGGTCATACTACTCATGTTATAGTATTTGGGTCTTCCATGAATCATGAAAATGCTTATGTCATGATTTTTGGCTTTCATATATAGCCTTTTATATATGTTTGATTTTTGCACGACCACCCTTTGATTTCGAGGATGAAATCATTATAGGAGGGGATGGTTTATAATGAAGAAACAACTTTAGATTAGGTCTAGGACCATGGTCATGGGCTCAAGTATAAAAGGGGGCTCATGGACCACTATTGTATCTTTTGGACATCTTTTGATACTTGGTCATTTTGACTATTGGAGCCTCTTGGCTTTCATACCTTGACTTGTGGACGGTTATTTTCATCCTCTTGGTGGGAGTTTAATTCACTTAGGCATCATGGTAATTTGTATGAGATTATCTCCTTAATCTTGTATTAATCCATATCTTAACTTTATGATCACTCCATTTCAACACCACACCCTAAAAAGCCATCTTTCTAAGGGAGTAGGATTGACCACTATCAGTGCATTGTATTAACCTCCCATGGCAGATTAAAGAGATCTGAGCCTCCCTTGGAGGATTTCAATGGTGGGGCTACACCTTATAGTAGGTGAGGGTTATTAGATTTCAGGCATGTGAGTGGCACATAGACCCCCTGCCGACCAAGACGCGCCTTTAGTGGGACCCAAGAGAGTGGACTTGGCTTGATCTTGCTGATTGGGAGGAGACTCTAGATGCCCCCCTTTTTTGTGTACACAATGTAGCTAGGCCGCAGGTTTTAGATGCTAGAGGTTGATGGCACCTAGAGGCAGTAGCAGTACATTGGCAGTCTTCTCAAGGCCTCTCCCAGCGTTTCCTTTCATATTTTTGAAACAGGCTCTGGGATAGTTTTCGGCCTCAAAAGATCACCCTCTTTCTTTGGCTGCACAGGAGCTTGGCAGTTGGCCATTAGAGGTTGACCATTAGTTTGCATGAGGTCTGGCCACCCTCAATAGTCTTGGTGACATTGTCTTTGGGATTGCTCGAAGGCTCAATAGGTTTGGTAGCGAATTCTCTGCATCTTCACGATGGACAGGGCCTCGACCTAGATCATTACATGGGGCACTATTGCTTGGGCCGCCACAAAGGCTGAGGTTGTCAGGGCTTATGAGAGGAGGATAGTGGGGGGCTAGCCCTTCAAGTCTCTCACGTCCGCATTTCGGCAGTACCAGTCATAGTCCCATCTACTGACACTGGAGACTGGGCTCATGCCAGAGATGGGAGATTTGCAATAGAATTCCAGCCTAGCACATATGGCGAGCTAGATGTAGCGAAGCCATTGAGGGTTCCCACACTCAGCCTGTGGATTGCATCAAAAGAATTTGGCTTAACATCATCCATACCCTTTGCGATGAGTGGGGGAAGTTATAGGGTGTCTCTGACCACATGATGATGCGAAAGCAGCGGGAAGCTTTCTTGAGGCTTTGGCAGCCTATCCTTTTCTCACCGATAGAGGTGGTGATCCCACTTAGCATTATAGACCACCTGTGTGGTTATTCCCCTCCCCCCTTCCCATGTATGAGATAGCCTTCTCTTCATAGAGTGGCCAGTTAGAGGGGAAGTGCATCTTCTCCACCTTTAATTATTTAATCCCCGCCCTATACATGAGGTGAGTTTGTATCTAGCCCTTTGTGGTTGTATTTAGCCCTTTGTGGCTGTTTTTCATTAACTAATCAAAGGATCTTTTTCCTTAAAAAAATAAAAAAAAATCGTGAATATAGGGTTGCCCCTATGCTTAGAGAGAAAGTAAGATTAGGATTAAGATGGGAAAAAATATCTTAGCTTAATTAGGGTTGTTAACATTGATATTTAGAATTCTTTCTTGAGAACTGGTGCTAATAGAATGAAAGAATTCTAGAGAGAGAAAACTCTAGAAGGAGAATTCTAGAGAGAAAAGGGAATTCTAGAGAGAGAAAAAAGAATAGACCCTCTATGCAAGTAGGATTAAGGTCAAGATTAGGCCAAAACCCTAGAAGCAACTCTAAAAAATAAAAGTGTATTCAATACGGTTGGATTGGATCAATTAGTATTAGTATAAGTATTAGTATTAGTATAGTGTGTGGGGATAGTGGGTTGTGTGGGATAGATGGATGTGCATGAGGGGGAAATGTGTGTGGGCTATAGATGAGTGGGATAAAGATGAGTGGGATAAAGGGATGGATGTGTTTGAGTTGTTTTAGCGATTTAAATTACAAATTATCTTTACTGTATAGGTGATTTTAAAATGACTCGCCAACCAATAAAGCCGATAGCTTGAGGGTATGGGCTCGCAGCAGCAGCAGAGCAGGTAACTAAAAATTCACAAATACTTGTCACCTCACATATTGCATTCACAAATTTCCTCTCAAAAGTTCTTTCCCTATTGTAGGTTCATGAACCTACCAACTATGCTTTGGAGTTACTATTGGAACCACAAGTGAGGAGGCTACCTCAAGGACAACTTTTCATGCAGCTGTCATCACTATAGAGGTTGGTAAGGCCCCCAACCCACATGATGAATGTCAAGGTTAGAGTGAGATAGTTGTGACCCAACCATAAGAGGTGTCAGTGACCTCTACACAAACACCGGTGCATGGGAGAAGAGATCGAGTATTGGGGTAGGACATTGAATTGGAGCATGGGAGAAGAGATCGAGTATTGGGGTAGGACATTGAATTGGAGTTTCTTCAAGATGCATTGAGGAGTTTTGTTGAGATGCAGGTTTCAGATCCATCGCTCATTCCTCTTTGTAGAATGGTGCCATATGAGATTATTTGCATTGCAAGAGATACAATGAGTTCTGTGATATGTTTGATAGGCATGGGTATGCAATCACTAGTAATCCCTTCATAGTGTCTTTAAGGAAGTCAAGAGATCGAGAGCATTTACAGGTCACGGATATTGATAGAGCAGAGTAGGGTCCTACTTGGTCTGAGAAAAATGATGATTTTGAACGTGAGCTCATAGATGAATGGCAAGATTTGGTGGGAAGAAAGTTTCTTGTATGGGATGGTATTCTCGCATTCAAGAAGGTATTCTCACATTCTTGCATTTCACTATTGCCATAACTAGCCAAAATTATGCTTTTCGAATAATCTATAAATGGGGGCATTCAAATTGTCATCATCTCAACAATAGGAGTCTAAGGAGGAGGGGGCAAGAATGGCAAAGAGGCACATCTTGTGAGGGTTGCATACCAAGGCAATGTCGGAGCATACACACACATAGTGGTGGAGAAAGTATTTGGTGGTGCTAGAGAGGCACCCCAGGGAGTTTAAGGTAGTGTTCTCTACATGTTGGAGTCATGGTGTAAATCAGGCGCATTGCTTCCCATCTAGAATGGTTTGGATGGGATCCACACCTACTTCTTCGTCACCACCAACACATCATGGTGGTGTGTAGTATTTCCTCCTTGCATAGCAAGGCACAACTCCACTAAATCATTGTCCATTGGAAGCCCTCTTGCACTACCAGCACATACTCCATAATAGGATTCTTCATGAATCCTTCTAGCTTGCAAAAGATACTACATCCACAATCCACCAACTTGCTTCCAATACTTCTTGTGTGATAGGGCTGTCAATTGCCTCCTCCAAAGCCACCCACATCTTTGGTCCTCCTCACCAATGGCATCCATGACAATCTAAGATAACCCTTGAAAAATCACTCATTCCCTTTAGCTCGCTATAGAGCTCTCCATCTGCCTTGTTTGCCCTCGCTACCCCTACAAGAAAAGTGAGGATTGGAGCTTGAAGCTACACAAGAGACAGGGGTAGCCATCGACACCAGCGGTGGACTGTGGCATCCAAGACAATATAAGATAACCCCCAAAACATGACTCGCTTCCTTCAGCTCTCTTCTTTCAGCTCATCGAGTACCCTCAGCTACCCTACCCATCCTCCCTACCCTGGAAGCAAAGTGAGAAATGGAGCTTAAATCTACACAAATATTTGATTAGAGTCTTGTTTTCAATGTATTTAAAAAAGGCTAGTTTGCCTCTCATTTTCTAGCATAGGACATGATTTTTGAGTGTTTAATAAAGCCTTAAGTAAGGATTATTAAACCTTGTTTTCTAGGCTTATACAACTAAGGTTTATACACCTTAGTAGTTTCAAAGTCTATAAAATACTTAGTTCCTAAGCCTAATAGACATAAAAGCTTTAAGGTAGTGCTAACACATGGCTTTTGCCACCTAAGCACAACAAGGGCTCCTTCTAACAACTTCTTTAAATATACTATGAATCTATAGTAGGATAAGTCAAGTGGTAACTGTAGAGAAGCTAATGCTAATGCTAATACCTTTGGCTATGATGGATTGCAAGGTGTTATTAAATATATGAGATAATTTGTGGGAGGTTATTGTTCATGTGTATGTGAGACTATATGGAAGACTATAAATTTTTCTACCTTATTGTTCATGTTATTTATCAAGGATTTGTGTGTATGTGTATGTGTATGTGTGCGTGTGTGCAATGCTTACTCTCTCTCTCTCTCTATATGTATGTGTATGTGTATGTTATTTATCAAGGATTTGTGTGTATGTGTATGTGTATGTGTGCGTGTGTGCAATGCTTACTCTCTCTCTCTCTCTCTCTCTCTCTCTCTCTCTCTCTCTCTCTCTCTCTCTCTCTCTATCTCTCTCTCTCCTCTATAACCTCTCTCTTACACAAAAAAGAAGAAAGAATAAATCTAGCATTGATGATGGTAAATTCAAATGGCCAAAATCAAAGTACCTTAGTTTCGATCGCTCGGTTTTGGTCGGTTGGTCTTTTGACTACCTCTAATATATGACATGTGGATTTGGAATATACTTCTTCAATAAACTCACATGAAAGACATTGTGGATCTTTAAGTATGACTCACAGATTTTGGAATATACTTCTTCAATAAATTCACATGAAAGATATTGTGGATCTTTAAGTATGGAGAAAATAAAAGTTCATAAGCTTGATCTCCAACTTTCCTCATAATCACCTAGGGTTCACAGTATTTGGGTGTAGAGCAAACTTTTATCGGGTCACATATGAAGAAAGACCATATCACCTACTTCTAATTCTTTAATAGTCTGCGTCAAATAAGCATATTGCTTTCTTTATAGTTGTTAACCACTCCGGTTAACATTACCCTTTATGTGGCTACACCCTTTGTAATTTATCTTTTTGTAACCACGCAATGCACTCATTGTATAAGAGACATGGGATGACCAAGCTTACGGCTTGTGTAATGCCGATCATGAGGAATAGTTATACATAGAGCTAGAGAAACTAGGAAGACTAGTCTTGGGCCCCCAATTGGGTGGCCACACATTGTAACTATGAGCTCTTGTACATAAGTCATTTTATTATGGAATATGAAAAGGGGCGATCCCATTTGTCTCACTTGAGTTTGCCTTCTCTCTCTCTCTCTCTCTCTCTCTCTCTCTCTCTTATTTGAGCTTATGGATGCATCATAGCTTGTTGTTTAGCTTGCTTACATGTTTGATTTGCTGGTATATGTAAGTAGGGATGGTAATGCTCTCTTTTCTCCTCTTTTCTCCTCTTCTCTACTCTCTCTTTGCCATCTACCATATCCCTCTTGCATGCTAGTTGCATGAGGTAGAGGTTGAGCTCTCCACAGCTCCCTCCTTCTTGCTCTCTACCTAGTTATTGGATCTCTTCTTGGGTGACACAAGAAGAGGTGGAGTGAGCCCCTAGCGGCTTCACATTGAGGAGTTAACCCTTGTAGGAGGGTTGGCCAAGTGCAACTCTCAAGACATGACTCTTGCGTACATCTCCCTGCTCTTTTTTCTCCCTTGTGTGCAAGGTAGCATGTTATCCTTAACACCTTTGGGCGTCATTGCTAAGGAATGCATTTAGCTTAAGGTTCTCCACTCTATAAGATTCCAAAAACCTTTTCCCTTCAGAAAACTTTTGATCCTGTACTTCCATGCCTGGAAGTTCTTCCTATCCAACTTTTCACCCACAATTTGTACTGGATTATCCGACATATTTGCTCAATGAAAATACACCTTCCGCACACGTCCAAATCTATAAACGAGCCTTCCTCAGCTCAACCACACTCTAATGAGTGTTCCAGATACTCTAAAGTAGCCAACAAACTTCAATTTTGATGTAGAAAATCAAACTGTATGCATCCAAAATGAACTAGTTTACGCAATCCAAGATACCCTGCTTTGATGCGCTTTCCAAGGCTCCAAATTGCAATGTAGTGGTTCAATCAAGTGTGGTAAATTTGCATTGACACCTAAACAATCTCAATGTTGCATATCAACACCATCCAAGGTGTGTACATACCCCTTCTTTGTTTTAAGAAAAACCAGTAGTAATTTTGCTCTAATTTCTTCAATACTTGTCGTCCAAATTGAGAGACCAAGCATTCAATAGCTTAGCAATGATGATCACTAACTCCATGTAAAAGGAATTAGACCAATTGTTTAAGACCAGAGAGTAATTAGATGATTAATCACACTCTGTTTCACTGAACTCAGTAGACAGCCTGTTTAATCAGCTCATTTCCAGCTCCATAGATCATAATTGCTCAATCCAATCATATAGCCTCCTTCTCAGGTGTATGAACCAACTAATTGCTAAGTCAATTTTGGAAATTATCAAGCATAAGAGTTGAATTTGGGCCTTCACCTATCAAATAGTTGAAAAAACTACTCTGTTTCTCTGTAGATGCTACGCCGCCTGCTATAGGGGTGAATTGGAGAGATTATAATGATAATTGATGGTGCAATTAGGTGCCCAACACACCTAGGCAGGTGTACAACCCATCAATGGTCTGATTTTTACCAAAATCTTGGTTTAATTTCATCAAAAGTTGACCTCTTTTTCTCTGTTTTGTGAGAGCTCAAAAACTAGTAATTTTCACTCATTCAAATGCAACATATTTGCTCCAAAATCAGTTGTAGGGCTTGTACATGACATGCCAATACATTCATCCTTGTCACATACATGTTTCTTTGCCTAATTTGCATCTATTTCACCATACATCACCGCTTCCAAGCTCCAATGGAAAGCTTCCAAAAAACCAAAATTTTCCTTTGCTTTGGGCAACCCTAATTTGCTTTGTTTCTGCTTGAATCACCTACAATCCACTCAAGGATGTTTAGAATACCTTACCTGGTAGGCCAAGCTCTCAGATCTGATAGAAATCGGTGTGCTCCAAGCTTCACAGCTTTTCTTCATAGCTTCTTCTCCCTCTTCTCTCACTCACTCATAAACCCTAATAGAGAGCACCGGGCTCTGATACCATGTTGAAAAACAGGTAGAGGGAGAGGAGACACACACACATAGGAGCAAACCCTAATGTATATTGCAAACCCTAACCATAGAGGGAAGCCATCTCCCTTCTCACACAATGTATAAAGCGATAATCCAAAATACACAATACACACTATGAGTTGTGTCCACACACATCTAACCCTAGCTAATGTCCACACACTATGACCAACTGGACGCGGTCATTTATGTCTCACACATGCTGCTACCTAACATGCCAGCACATAGCATAGCTGGCACACACTGACATCGAGCTTGAATCTCAACACATGTACCCGCAAAATTTTCATTCCCTCAGCCGTTGGGAGTTAGATGATTGTCCATGGTGGTTGGACATAGAGAAAGGCCGTTGAAAGTTAGATAATTGTCCATGGTGGTTGGACATAGAGAAAGGCCACATGTTGGAATGAGAGAAAGAGGCGTTCAAGATGCATTCTATGATGATAAAGGATACATTGGATGATCCCACATTGCCAACATAAGGCAAGTAGAGCAATTTGTGGAAACTTAATGTAAAGAATGATATTTGTTCTTCTTGAGCTTGTTTGTGGCTTATAGGTGAAATAAAAAGAAAACGGGGAGCCAGTGTTGTTGAGCCCATGTGGAGCATATTGATGATGAGTTGCCCGCCCAATGAGGATGAGTTGGCTCGTTCTACTGAGTGGGTGGCTTCCTCCTTTGGTAAGTCTAGTGACCATTGCATTGTGGTGTTTTTGTGATGGTTTTCCTTTGTTTTGTGCTCTTGTGCAGAGCCTTTATCGGCATCTACATCTACTTTGAAACTTCCCATTTCATTCATTTTTTTTAGGGAGCACACTATACGCTTTGATGGTGTCCCTCAAGGCCTTGGTGAAAATGTCAACTGCCTGCTCCTTTGTTTTGACGTACATGAGATCAACATCTCCTGCTGCCAAGACGTTCTCTCTGATGAAGTGATAATGGACCTCTATATGTTTGGTCCACACATGAAACACTAGGTTCCTGGCCAATTATATGCTACTAAGGTTCTCACAATGGATGATAACCTACATGTCCACATGCAACCCCAAATCTCCAAGTAGCTTACGTAACCAAGCTACCTCACATGCTGCCCCATCATCTCGCAGCACCCATGTACTCTGCTTCTATACTTGATGGGTGCTTTTTTTGGTGGAGCAATTACGTGCGAGAAGTTTTGCAAAACTGGCGGCGGTTGAAGTCGTAACACATAGGTACCTCTTGTTCCCTACTCTCTCTCTCTCTCTCTCTCTCTCTCTCACACACACACACACACACACACACACACACACACACAATTCACATGTAAACTCTCTTTGCAAGATATCGATAAAAATCACAATTTCGCTCTCAAGTAAGTGTGCTTGGTTGAAATCGTAACACATAGGTCATCTCTCTCTCTCTCTCTCTCTCTCTCTCTCTCTCTCTCTCTCTCTCTCTCTCTGAGGCTTGATAAAGCCTTATTATAAGGCTTAATAAAAGCCTTATCAAAAAAAGGCTTGGAAAAAGCCTCCATTACAACAACCTACTGAAAAAATCTTTTAAAAAAAGGGAGGGGGAGAGCTTGCATTTGAGCGTGCATCAGAGCAAACATCAAGAACTGAAGAAGAGATTGGTAGTATTTGCAAAGATAGAAAATAAGGTACAAATAAATTTGGGGATTCTTTTATTTTTTTGAAAAATCCAGCTTAACTAAAGCATTAATCTCAACTTTTACATGATTTTTTAAAATTGAAAGCATATATAAAGCTTGAGTGCCATATCTTGTAAAGGGTTTATAGACACTGCCCTGTGCCTCTTATCTCAATGGTGGTAAGAGTCCCTTGACAAATTCAATGGCCAAGGTTTTCACACTTGGCAGACCAAAGTCAAGGGGCATCTTATGAAGAAAAATCTTTGGGCATTAGTTAAGCCAACAGATCAGGACACCTGGTGCAAGGAAGGTTAAGGTAACCACAAAGACACACTAAGGATAGATCCAAGACCATTAGTTAAGCCAACAGATCAGGACACCTGGTGCAAGGAAGGTTAAGGTAACCACAAAGACACACTAAGGATAGATCCAAGACCACACAGGTTGGGTAAGCTCAAAACTGTGTTCAGAGATTGAGGTATGATGGTTATGTAGCTCACCATTATGCATACATGGCAAAGATTTTGCAGAAGGTTGAACCCACATGTTTTGAGGATGATGTTAGTGGGCATGTACATTGGGAGAAAGCCATAGATGAATAAATGGCTGCATTGGATGCAAATAAGACATGAGGGAATGCTTTGCATGAGGGTAAAAAGGTTATTGGATGTAAGTGGGTCTATAAAGTGAAGCATAACTTAGATGGAAGCATTAGTAGGTACAAGGCAAGATTTGTTGCTAAAGATTATGCTTAGACCTACAACATTAATTATGAGGGGACATTCAGCCCCATTTTCAAGATGGCAACCGTGAGAGCTGTTATTATAGTGGTTGCATCAAAATTGACCCACACCTTCCTTGTATGGTCATCACATTAATCAAAGATGCATAGTAACGACATCCTCCCATTAATGTCATCTTTGTGGATCCCCATACATCTGAGTGCACCACATCAAGTGCTCTCTTACTTACATTCCTATTATGTGGAAATACATTATTTGTTTTCTTTCCAAACTAACATGCGTCATATACTTTATGAATGTGGAAATGCATTCTTTGTTTGCTTTCCAAACTAACCTGTTTCACATACTTTATACATTCCATCCACCTTAAACTTTTGCAAAACTGTAACAATTTTTAAATTCTACATAGACTCTAATCACTGCTCATTCACATGACCAATACGTTTGTGCCAAATATCTATATCGGCCACAACAGCAACACCTTGTGCAAACGTAGTAGCTTTCACCTCACATTGTCCACTCTTTTTCCCTTTGCAACCAAACGACATTTGTTGTGCAAGTCCTCAACATTGCCATATCTTTATTCCTCAATATTCTAAGATTGTGTCTTCTTTGAGATGACACTTCTTAAGGACATTCCATGCCAATGGTCAGTTCCTTTCATAAGTTGAAGGTTGCAGAAGTTTCTAGACTTGGGGGAGCCTTTGAATTCATTAATAATGGTAGTGGATTCATTAGAAGAATTCTAATGCAGGAAGGACACCCTACAACTTATGAATATCAAAAATTAATACTCATGGAGGAACTATGTTCCCCATGACATACCTTGAAGCTTATGAATCTCAAAAATTAATACCTCATGGAGGAACTATGCTGCCCATGACATAGAGTTACTTGCAATAGTGTATACCTTGAAGCTTTAGCAACACTATCTTCTCGGGCAAAAGTTCACCTTAGTTAAAGATCATAAAAGTTTAAAGTGGATTTTCACCTATAATTATCTTAACATGAGGCATAGAAGAGCTTCATTTTGAAAACAAGTATAGATCAGGCAAGGAGAATGTGGTCACATATGCACTTAGCAAGAAGCTATCCTTACTTATAGCCTAGATTATCCGTTGGATCCTTGGTTTGTTTGCACCTCTCATCTCTATAAGCTTGTGATCCTTTTAAAACAGTAATATCAAATCCTTTACCTACTGAGATCAAGGAGAAGATCAAATCACATAAATTCTTTGCCCCTTTATCACATTACTTAAGCAAGAAAGTAAGACAAACCAAGAAGTAAAGAAAGTTTAAGGATTCACGTTAGAGGATGGATGCTTTTACTTCAATAATCGGTTGTGTGTCCTTGAAGATAGAGATCTCAAGAAGAGGATTTTAAATGAAACTAATAATAGCCCTATGGTAGAACACCTTGCCTATGTGAAGACTATCAAGGCACTAAATAAGAGTCTTCTTTGGCCTAGACTTAAGACGGATGTATTACAACATGTTCGTCTCAATGCTTATTTTGTTAGAAGAACAAAACAAAAAAAGAATAAAAATGCCAAGAAATTTGCATCCTTTAGATATTCCATAAATGAAATGGGAGTGCATAAGTATAGGTTTCGTTATTGGATTACCTTCAGGTAGTGCATAAGCACAGATTTCATTACTACATTACGAGGCATACAATACACCGAGCAAGCCCCAAAATCAAGCGATGGCAAAAACCCTATTGTGCTCCAGCTCATTTTAGTCTTCGTAATATTTTTCAAATTCATTTTAGTGTTCTCATTTTAGTCTTTGTAATATATTTTAAAATCATTTTGGTCTTCTCAATTCAACATGCAGCCCTAAATGGCAAATCACGCAACATACTCATAGCACAAAAATAGAGTCAATGCAAGACGAAGTAATCAAAATCAACCCTTTCTCACCCTACGAGCATGTGTTTTTCAAGCACTGGCTCATATCGACAATCTACCAGTACATGTGAGATCCATGAACTAAATAAAAAACAAATGGAAATCAAAGTGTACATGGCATAACATCAATGATAGCAAACACATCATTCGAGAGGATGGTTGTTAGCACACAATCCAACCCTCCTCACTTTCTTCATAGCCATGAACCAAAAAGACCAAATAGAATTCAAAGTGTAAATATCATGACATAAAAGAAAACAAACACATCATTCAAGAGGATGGAGTGGATAGTTGTTAGCACCCTATCTAACCGTCCTCACACTCATCATCCACATAAAAGCACGAGTGTTGATGATGTGCTTGTGTCATCCTTTCATACTTCTTGTCAGCAACCATTCTTTTAGCCTTAGCCTCTACATAAGAAGGCAATGCACTACAACAACAACAAAAGCATACATGTGTCAAAAATACAAAGCCTACATTGAACCCCAAAACGTTAAGGATATATTTTATAGCAACATTTCAACTCATCAACCAAATAGAGAGTGATTGAAAGGATATGGTGGATTCAAACATGAAATTAAGTGCCAGTGTCCAAACTACATGTGCCAAGGACAAGTCAAATACCCAAGATAAAAATAGTCACCCATTGCCACATATAGTGAACAAGGAACACTCTATATGATAGAGATAAAGACACAAAGAGGAACAATGAAAATGTTAGTCTAGTAGAAAAGCACCACACCAAATGTAGCAAAAAGGAGCAAAAGAAGTCAGATAGGGACTGTCAAAGCTTACTAGTCATCATAGGGGTTCACCCCCACACGAGCATTGACCTCATCCTAGAAGTGCTCATCCACTATCATCCTCGAAGAAGAACTTGCATCCATGTAGCTGTGCAAGTATGGATCTATGTGACTAGAGATGATGGCATCATCTATGTCCAATGAAACACATGATCTCCCTAAACAGAGGAATGCCTTTAGCCCTAACTCCAAGACAATACCCCATGGATGACATAGTAGCTCCAAGAAGCATGACAAAAATGTATGGCTTATCTCTAGCCCACCTCAAAGCACCAATCCTCTGTCATGATGCCCTCTTGTTAAATGTAACCATATGCAAAGTGATGGAATACCACAATACGTCGCCAAATCTCCAAGTCATATACTTGCGAGACGAGTAGTGCTCAATCCACCCCATGCTATCTCCTCCTCCTCAAAAATCTTGACTAGGTTGGATCCACCCCATGCTATCTCCTCCTCAAAAATCTTGACTAGGTTGGATCCTATAACAAGTAATCGATAAACAAAAAATTGATTTCAAAGAAAGCTCAAACCTGCCATGTAGGACACCACCACCAACCAACCACTATCAGAAAGAGTAGCAGCCTGCCAAAGATAGGCTGTAATAACGGGCATGGTCCTCTATAAGCACATCCCATGGTGGCCTCTGTGCACTCCCATGTAAACTCCCTCCAAATGGGAGGTCCAGCAAAATAAAGTCAACTACCCATGTGACCTGCCTACCTTTCCTTGTGTGCATACGACTCATGGGGTTCTTCTTCAATGTGAAGAACTCGTGGGGATGCGAGTGTACAGGGGATCTCTCTAACCACTAGCAAAATCCTTGCCAATCACAATATTGTCCCCACTAATAGCCATGCATGGAGTAGAGAAGCTTCACAGATTCTCCACTATGCTTAGAGTCTTGGAGATGGAGTTGAGCTTGAGAGGGATTGTTGAGATGTCAAGCTCAACATGAGATGACAGTCATGACGTGCATGGATGACCATTCCACCATCAGTATGTTTGGTAGAGTTGACATTGACAGATCTTCGCTAGTGATTCTATAGCTGACATGACAGATCTTCTCTAATGAGCCAATGATTCTATAGCTAGACCACATCTACCTAGTCCAACCAAGTTATGGAAAACTTATCTTGCCAACTCACCCACTTAGCGTGTTCACATTATGGACCGCTTAAATATAGGACTCTAGTACTTACCTCCACCCTAGATTTCAAGAAGAGGAGATGAAGAAGTTCCTAGAGTTATCTTAGGCAGGCAAACCTATTGAGGCATATCATCAATCTTATGCAAGCCTAGTTTTAAATGCCCCTATGATAGATGATGAGACCCTTTCTCATCAATTTGTCAAAAATTTGTATCCTCCCCAAGATGGATTAGTAAATAATGCAAAGCCCTCTTCGTTAGTGTTGAAGCACTTAGGATGGCTAAGAATTTTGTGCAAGCCTTTCCTAAGAAGACTGCTCAACAAAAGCCCTTTTTACCCCCTCCCCCAAAGAGAGCTCCATCTAATTCTATTATGCTAAAACCAAAGAGAAATAGGGGACATTATTAGAGCCAAGCATCAGAGGGTAGTGGGCCCAAAGGACAAGATTCCTTTCCTAGAATGCCTTCATATCTCTACAATTTCAGCTCAAGAAAGTAGCATAAGTGTATTAGATTCCAATAGCCATCACGTTTCATGAATGATTATCCCAATGCACCTATTGTTGTTACCTTTTTGACTCCTTCTGCTTCAAAACCCCATTATCAAAGGCCTGCAATTTTAGTCTAGAGCAATCAGGGACCTTCGCCTCAAAATTGGAGAAATTAGAGGAGAACCAGTTCTAGCCTAGCCATTGAATTCTAATGCTATTATAATATTTGACCATGACGAAGAAGAAAGAGGCATAATTCATGCCATAGTACCAGGGTTAGAACCAGGAATTCTCAATAAACTAGATCTCGGCCCATTTCCAAGGTAAAAATTTTAAGCTTTTGGTTGATTGAGGAAGTACTCATTGTTTCTTTCACTCGGATCCTTACTTAAATTAAAAATTGATAAGAAACATGGTAGATTGATTATGCAAGAGGAATTGAATAGTGGGAAATTTCTTTTCATGTGCCATGAGATAGATGTAATTTTGTCCTCTTTGCATGGGAATCTGATCGAATGTAAGTTCATAGTCTTACCCTTGGGAGTGTATGATGGGAAATTTCTTTTCATGTGCCATGAGATAGATGTAATTTAGTTCTCTTTGCATGAGAATCTGACCGAATGTAAGTTCATAGTCTAGTTACCCTTGGGAGTGTATGATGGGATTCATGGGATGGATTGGCTCACGTAGAGTCAGGAGGATATTCACTATCACAAAAGGGACCATTTCCTTCATGGATCTTCACGAGTACAAGGTGCAAGGAATTGGAGTGCCTAGAGAGACTCAAGAAGAAGCAATCAATTTATGTTGTTAAGCTCAATCCTACAAGAAAAGAGTCGAATACAAAGAAACTTGAATGGTTAAGTGAGTATACTGACATATTTCTTGAAGATTTGACTAAAATGTCCCCAACTCCTAAGGTTAATCATGAAATAGAGTTGATCCCTGGAGCCCAACCAAGTGCAAAAAAATCTTGTATGATGGCTATTCCAAAAGCAATTGAGCTCAGTTGAGACAACTTTTGGAGCAAGGCTTTGTTAGGCCCAGTGTATCACCTTACTGAAAAGATTGGGGGAGGAGATAGAGCTTGAGCTGTTGCCAAGCACACACATAGTCTCACAACAATGGAGAAGACAAACACAAACATGGAAGGCTGAAATATTCTTCTTGTTAATGCTCTCAAAAGAGGTCTACAAAAGATAAGTGAAAACCAACATAAGCTTTCATGTCTTCCCATCTCAGTTGATCATGGTTGAGATGGTTTAATGTGGTTCCTCTTACCATTTCGAGCTACATCTGAGCTCCATAGAACCTGTCCAGTTCAATATTGCCTCTCCACAAGATTATTATCCTCGCATTGGGTTATCTTGGTTAAGATCTATGGAGCGCTTCCTTGACATTGTTGTTCAACACCTCAATTTTGGGAATGACATTTTGAGCTTGTTGTTCGTACCTCATGATTCTTCTAAAAGAAAAGATTCTTCTTGAGTCAGAATCTTGGTAATGAATAAATTATAAAAAAAATATGTCTTTTATTTCTTTAAGATACTTATGACATTGCCATGGTAGATTTCAATCATAGGATCCAAAAAGCTGAAAATGACGATACTGGCCTACAATTACAAATTTTCTATGAGGAAGATATAGAGTAAGATGATATAGCTCGGCTAAACACTTATCTAGGGTAAAAAGAAAATTTCCACAAATTCTATACTCCTTTACAAAATCTAAACTTTCCATAATCATAGCCAAGCTCAGATTCAGGGCATAATGGAAGATAATCTGTCTACCACCACAATGAGTTTTTTTTCATCCTCATCCCACTAGTGACACCACATGAATAGTCACTGTTGATAGGGTATTCTCAACAACCGAGATAAAAATTTAAATCACTTTGTCATGAGTCAGATGCTCAAATGCAACTTGGATCACTTGTCCTTCCAGGGAAGAAGACAAGTCCTAGGGCATAATGCATTTTGACTTTTACACAACATTAATCAAAATAAAAGAGAAGAATTCAAACAAAAGATGAAGGAATATATGTTTTGTTTCAAAAGTTTTATTTGAGTACCTGAAAAGAGGTTATCAACAATGACCAAGTCTAGCTCTCATGGAGGCGAACATACATGTCATAGTAAACTCGATTGGAGGAGCTTGGTAGCAATTGAGATCCTATGTTGAGGAATATAACACCTAAGACTCCTATGCATTAATCTATAACACCTAAGAGTCATATACATCAATCTATGAACTCTAAGGTCTTACCGAAGCGGTTTGTAGATAACTATCTCTCTCACAACATACATTGGAACAAGGATCAATCTATGAACTCTAAGATCTTACCGAAGCGGTCTGTAGAGAACTATCTCTCTCACAACATCCACTGGAACAAGGATCATTACAATGGTGATGTTCTCCGACATAATCACTCACCTTGGCTATAGGGTGCCATGATCCATTATCCTGAGTACCACTCAAATAAGGATCATTACAAAGGCAATGTTCTCCGACAATCACTCATCTAGCTACAGGGTGCCATGATCCATTGTCCGAGCACCACCTATATCTACAAACAACAATGGTTGGGCCAGGAAGTAAAGGCTTGCAAAGTGACTTGATTTATGCGCATCGAGCCGAGAAGAGAGGATGCTTGAATGCGTCATCCACCAAAGATAACTCAAGGACTCGAGACATCGGGTCTCGCCATCTGCTGCTCCATCTAAGAGGGAAACCTAGTAGATAATACTACAAGTTTTGGTTCCATATAATGCACCTTATGATTAAAATACATTTAACATCATCTAAGCTCTGATTCCAGATGTGAGACCCCTACCCCTCTATCTATGGCAGTGGAATCACAATAAGGGTAAAGAAACTCAATCAAATCAATCCTTACTTAAGGTCCTTTGCAGACAAAAACAAAGGCCATTCTAGGATTATTGATCTAGTTCTCATATATGGGCCTTATCTTGTGTCGGTGAATCTCTAAGAATATTTTGTTCACTTCTTGAGGATTTCCCTTCCTTGAAGACTAATTAAAATGATTCCAATCTTGATTTATTAAGTTCATTTGATATCATATTCACAATTCTTAAGGATTTGGCATCTATGAAATTAATCATATCCAATCCTTGCGTTCCTTGTTCTTGACTTTGATCTTCGTCCTTATTCATCACTAAGAGTTATTTAAATTGGCCTTTTTAGGACACTTAAGACTTTGCTTTTGAGGTATAACTTTATACTTGATTAAAGTACTCTCAATATCCTTAATTTAAGGAGTGATTTTCTCTAAAAAGAAGATTGCTTGATTAAAGTACTCTCAATATCCTTAATTTAAGGAGTGATTTTCTCTAAAAAGAAGATTGCTTGAGAGAAATTGATCCAATCCAACCATTTTGAATACAATTTGATTTTCTAGAGTCACTTCTAGGGTTTTAACCTAATCTTGACCTTAATGCTACTTGCATAGAGGGTCTCTTCAAATTTCTCTCTCTAGAATTCTCCTTTTAAAGTTTTATCTGTGTAATTCTCTGGTTCTATTAGCTTCCTATTAACACCAATTCCTAAGAAAGAATTCTAAATATCAATCATAACAACCCTAATTAAGCTAAGGTATTTTTTAAAAAGCTTAGTTCTATCAGCACACCAATTCGTAAGAAAACATTCTAAATAACAATCCTAACAACCCGAATCAAGCTAAGGTTTTTTTTTTCATCTTAATGCTATTTTCTCTCTCTGTAATCCTAATCTTACTTTCTCTCTCTAGGGCTAGGGCCAACCCTATATTCACAAATTAATTCTAATTCTTCTAACTAAATCCCAATACTCATTATTATTATATATACTCCAAGTAACACATTTTAATTTCAAAGCCTATGCACCAAAAGTTTGCAACCTTCTTTATACATGATCAAAATTTGCAATTGGGAAACTTTTGGACTCATTTAAAGTCTAGACCAAACACCTCCAAGGAAGGAATAATATTTCCTTGTGACATAAAAGGGTTAACTTCATAAAAACTTGTTCATTTCAGAACCTTTTGTTGTCCCTCGTCGCTCATTATCTCTACACAACTTAACTTTATTTTTGAAATTGGAAAAGGTATCTTTCTCTTCTTGAACTACACCTTGTCATGTTTAGTTGTTGGTACCTTGTCTTCTCAATAAACTATTCAGAATAGAAAAAGATAGCTTTCTCTTCTTGAACTATACCTTTTCCTATTTAACTAGTACTTTGTCTTCTCAAATAATAGAGTATTTAAATGGCACCACATAATGATGTCATAACCTAGAATAATGCTGAGAAGTTATTTCCACCATCACAACATAAGCTAATGCACCACAAATTAGTGTACAAAGAGAGAGAGAGAGAGAGAGAGAGAGAGAGAGAGAGAGAAGAGTATACACTACTCACCCTTGAGCTGCTTCTTGAGTTTTCTTCCAACAATGGTGCCCTTGCCTCTCAAAAAAGAGGTGCAGGGATTGAATCTACTAAATCCCGTAGCATGGATAGTGATGGCGTCAAATTTCAGTATCTTGTCTCTCATTTAAAAAAAACTCACTCTTCAGCCAAAAAAAATCAATGTGAAGGACACACAAATTGTAAAATAAATACTCCCTAGCTAGCCCGATGGTTACATGCATGCTTAATTTTTGATGGGCATTTTAAAAATTTACAAATATTTTACGACCAAAGTGCTCAAAAATTGGTGTGACGCCGTCAAAAAGAAACTATGGTTACGGGTTTAGCTGCACGCTAGAGGTATGTGGTTTATTGGCAGGCAATGCGACGAGTCCCAATTGTTGTAGCACATTGTTGTTGTGCTCAGTCAGCCAAATTAGCCATCAAGGTGCTTAGTTTGCGAGCTCCAACTCAGCCATCCACGTGCCCGGGAGCATAGTTGCTTTGAATAGGTGTCACACCCATTTTTGACCATTTTGACGATTTTGGTCATAAAATACTTGCAAATTTGTGAAATGCTCATCGTAAAAAAAACTTGCTATATTTTACCATACCGTTAATTTTGAAGGGCAAGGGTGCCCATCAAAAATCAAGCTTGCCTGGAAGGTGCCCATTTTCTCTGCAATGGCTATGGTCGTGGTTGTAGAAAAACCACTTAAACCTCAAAATCCTTTCACGTGCAACTGTCATTGAATTATATGGTTGCCATGGTGGCTGTCCCAACAAACAACCTCAGCATGCAAGAAGTTGCAATTTAAAGTGTAATGGAATTATGGATGTTAAAAATATTTAGACAAAGAAAACACCATAGTTTGCATTAGGGAAAAAAGAATTCCTAAAAAGAAAACACCATAGTTTCCAAACCCGTTTAATGATAATCTCAGGCACTCTTTCACAGAGGTAAAGATAGCAGTACAAATTTTAAGTGGATCATAGGTTTTCTTCTTTATGGGCCTCATTAAGCCTTTTGTCCATGAAAAACAACCACTTTTTTTTAGTGGAGGTGAAAAATACGGTGAGGTGCAAAAAAACAAGTAGTACTTTTACTAAACCCATCATTTTGAAAGGTACTACCACCAAGTGCATAGCCCATTTGTTAGGGTGATTGAAGTCCATGCATGATTCAAACCCCATTGATTGCTTGAGGTGGTGCGTTGTAAAAGTAAGAATGTAAAAAAAATAGAAATCCAATAAAACCTTGACACATCAACAGATGGAATGTTAAAAAAATAGAGAGCTAATAAAAATTTGCCACATCAACAAGTGTCATGTGCGAACGTTCCGGCCCGGCCAAATCCATGCTATATTTTCGCAATTTATGAAGCTGGGTATCGTTCTGTGGATTAGTCCATCAACTCAACAAGCGTGCCATTCGACATGTAGTTGCCAAGCATCTAACTTCAATCTCTTTACAAAGCGCTTAACTAGCCTACCTACTATCCATGAAGACTTGTATGTTATTGAAGGAGGTGCCCTTCTTGTGGGATGCTCCGTGCCCAGCCAAGAAGAGGGCTTTCTGGTGGTCTTTTGCAGTCAGATTTTTTTTTTTTGTACATGGAGTAGAAAACAAGGCCACTATAAGCCTAGTTTCTACGCAGCGTCACAACAACAGCGTTCTATGTTGGAAAGCGTAGCGCTCTCTGGCGGATGGAAAATCAACATATATATAAGGTTGCCCGTATCAAAAACATCCGAACGCTTCTGATGGGCGTGGCGTGTGACACGGTCCTACGTGTGCTATAGTGCGCTTTTCAGCACAACACAGGATGGTCACAACACAGGATTTTGAAATGTTGAAATCTAAACGGGGACCAGAGATTCCTTGACGATAAGCTGTATCCAAAAGTAAAAATTTCAAGTGGATTTGAAGCCCTTCAGAGGGCTTCAGAGCCCCCTTCAGAGAGCCTTCCTTAACGATAAGCTGTATCTTTGACTGGTTGCAAAAGTAAAAATTTTAAGTGGATTTGAAGCCCTTCAGAGGGCTTCAGAGCCCTTCAGAAAGCGCTTCAGAGGGCTTCAGAGCCCTTCAGAAAGCCTCTTACAAAATAGGGTTGCAACCACAGAAAGCTTGAAAATTTCTCTAAACTTTAGACATAAACATATTTTTTTTTCAAGATCAACCTAGCTTTAATGGCCTTCAAATTGAAGGTTAGGGTTGGGTTAGGGTAGCCCTCCTAGTACATTGTCAATGAAGACTTGTATGTTCTTGAGAGAGGAGCCCTCCTTGTGGGATGCGGCCCTTACAGCAGCCTCCCTCCACTCCCTGGCTCTAGCTTTGAGGGCTTTCCCCTTTTGACCTTGCATCAGCTCGATCACCTTCTTTTCAACCTCCTTTTGGTGAACGAACCCTTCAGCTCCTCTCTCCAGGCTCATCCCCACCTTCCAACTCTCCACTGCACATCTGCAATTCATAGCCTGGTCGGACATGGACGACCAGCCAAGCAATGGCACACCTGCGCTGATGCCTTCCAAGGTCGAGTTCCAGCCACAGTGCGTGAAGAAACCACCCACGGCTTCATGGAGGAGGACTTTGAGCTGGGGCGCCCATGGGATGATCAGGCCGCGTGCTTTTGTTCTCTCTAGAAAGCCTTCCGGCAGCTCTGCTGATTTACCTCCTGTCATCAGCCCCAAGCGGACAACCCACAAGAAGGGCTGTTGGCTGGCCTCCAAGCCAAGGGCGATCTCTGCAATCTGCTCTGCAGTCATCATAGCGAGGCTACCGAAAGAAACATAGATCACAGACCCCGCCTCCTGCTTGTCCAGCCAGCCCAAGCAGCTCTCATCCTCGGCCGCCCACACTGCAGTCGCCACACTGCTCTCCGTCTCCTTGAAAAACGAAGCGGGCAGCAACGGGCCGACTGCCAACACGCGATGCTCCTTCTTCAAAGCAGCCATGGTCTCTTCCTCCAGCTCGTCGAAGGTGTTCATCAGTATGCAGTCCGCCTCTCCTATGCTCTCAAAAGGGCGTATAAACAGCTTAAACATGAAATCCTCAGGGTCATAGCACTGCACAAAACCATTCATCTCTTCGAACTTCAAGGGCGGCACACCAGGCAGGCTGCAAGTAATCACGTCGGAAGGCTGGGAACCTAAGTGACACCTTAATCAGATAAGTATCACACCTCAATTAGATCTAGAAATTGAGCTACGACTTAATAATTAACCCTATCCATACCTTTTGGGGGCCTGTACCCTTTGGCCACCATCAACAATGAGGCATAGCTCGCTGCAGATTGTGTCCAAAACGACACAAACGGCAACCCAAGCTTCTTCGTACTCTTGTGCACATTGCTTAAAAACGTGTTGGCGATGATGCACGTGACGGGAGGGTCTTGGAGCAGGAGGCCTTGCATCAACTCCTCAAAGGAGCGTGCATAGCCAGAATCGAGAGCAACCAGCAGGTCGACCAAGTCAGTGGTGCGGCCATGCTCGGGGGGCAAACCATCGGGAATGTAAACGAAGCTTATGTTGTTAATCTGATCACTCATGCGGGATCTATTGTACTCAGTGTTCACGAATGTGATCTTGAAGCCCCTCGATGCCAGCGTGAAAGAAAGGTGTAGCATGGGATTGATATGGCCCGGCACAGGCATGGCGAGCATCACCGCATGCGGACGCCTCTCTTCCCCTGAAGCCATGGCTAATTTAGCAACACACACTCACACCCCAGCCCAAATGATGACACTTTGTCCTTTTTCTATGGTCCAGCTTGGGACACCCGTGACGCTACTGTACACAAAGAAATGACTATGGTCCACCGTCCACCTACTTCTTGATTCCCCCTACTAAAAAAACCTAAGAAAACCCCCTCAAATTTGAAGGGTGACCCCATTAGGATAGAATTTTAACATCCGTTAATTTGCTCTTAACTAAGAAGTGTCTTTCATTGAGAGTCATGTGGGAATCAGACCGATGTTTTGGAGAGACAGTCTCCCAAAGGCTACACAACTGAAGCTATGATTGAGGCATGTGTTCAGTTGAGATATCAGATTTCCTGGGGGCAGTCCTCTTTTTGTGTTTGGAATTATATATATATATATATATCACACACACCAATGTGTGCCACCACTTGCACAATGACGGCTTGAACCCATGACCTTCGGACTAGCAAGCAACACCTCTATCCACTGCATTTAACTTAGTGTATCTCATTGTTTTCTACAATTATACTATTTTCTGTGTGTGTGTGTGTGTGTTAGGTCAAGGGGGAGGGACTCTGGGAGACATGGAGCGGGAGGGGTGTTTCAAATTAAGGAGCCCTTCTCAAGGCATGTTACCCTTCACATAAGGGGATGAAAAAACTTACTCTTCAAAAGAAAAGCTTAATTTTGAAGTTCTTTTTTTGGAACTATAAAAAAAAAGAGATACGCTTTACAAAAGCCCATGACATTCATTATCAAGGTGGCTAGATTTTTGTCTTTAAATATGTATTGTGTGTGCAAAAGTCAAGCAAATTTTATAAGACTCACGCAACGAGTCTTCGTAGTAGTGAGGTTTGTCACCTTCCTTCAATTATTTTTTGGTTAGCTGATACAACCTAATTTATTAATGGCTTGTCATCATACCTTTCATGATTTTGAAATGATAGAGTCTAGCACGACCTAAGCACTTAGGTCATCTTTCAGGTGACCTCGTGTCTATAATTGAGGTGACTTCATGTGGGCACATGAGATTTATAGATGAGAAACATGATGTCAATAAAATTTCATTTAAAAAATCAATAAATAAAAAACACATCAAGTCAAGCTAAAATTTCAAGTTGGAGAGAGTGTTTTCCCTACGTCGTTAAAATATGTAAAGTTGTAAATAACTCACTTTATAGTTCAAAGCCTAGAGCCTCTATAGCTAAGTTTGAACAGTTTCACATTTCAATCTCATTTCAATATTCTAAGCATTGTTAGACATCATTTTTCACAAGATAACATGACATATACATCATTTGCTATGGTAATGTTTTGCATAGATAATCAAAGTTTTATATTTATATACAAGATATAGATGCTACATTTTTCTTGATAGGGTGTATATGCCTTTTCACATCATGCTTGCAACCGCCATATATTCTATCTCCCACACGAAGACATTGTAACTTCATGCAATAAGAACTATAAGGCAATGACACTTAGCAATATATTCTTTTGGTGGTACACCATATTTATCTTGTGTTCGAGCTACTACTGGTGGTTCTTCATCGGTATACTCATCTACTGATGGGTCATTTTCAGCCTATGATGTAGTGAATGGTGTTTCTCCATGTACAGATTTCATGGAGAATCATGACATGGTCCACTTCATGCACTCTTAGAGTGTGGATCTCCTTTTTTAATTCATGGTTTCATATACTCATATTCTATGATATAGATGTACATCATAGGCTACCATTTTTGGCATAACTTGATCACTTTTATGGCTTCATACTTTGGATTGGCATCCAATCCACTAGGTGTGCCAGGTGTTAGGGGAAACAACCAGGTGATCTAGCATGATAAGGTGGCTATTGGGGTAGTTTGGATGAAAGTGGGACATTTTCAAGCGGCCAAAACCCGTGTTTGATGTATCTGATGTGAGTTACACATAGCCAATCACACATTGCCACCACATTGCCATGCCTATGTATCTTGCTTGAAATATGTGGTAGCCATGTATGTCGGGCAAAAAATATGTGGTAGCCATGCCTATGTATCTTGCTTGAAATATGTGGTAGCCATGTATGTCGGGCAAAAAATCCATGCCATTGACACGTTTACCATAAAAATTACCACGCCATATCTTAGGCGAGATACTTGGAGATGAGTTAGATGATTTGATCATATCGACTGTCCAAAACAATAGAAATAATGCTATCTCGAGTGAGATAAGTAAATGAAAATAAATTATTATGGGTGAGATAGGGAAGTGAAAATAAATTATCTGCCGTGAGATACATAATTTTAAAAAAGATTCGATCGAGATACGAAAATCAAAATAAAACTTGCTCGGAGGAGATAAGTCTTGGCATGCCGTAGAGACCACACGCACACTCCTCTGAGAGAGAGAGAGAGAGAGAGAGAGAGAGAGAGAGAGAGAGAGAGAGAGAGAGAGAGAGAGAGAGGAGAGAGAATAAATGATAGAGATAGAGAGAAGATAATGATAGTTGAAGAGAGAGAAAGAGAGCATGAGATTGAGAGACAATGAGAGAGATAATGGTGCTGCTGAGGATAAATCTACCTAGGTAATGAGAGATAGTGGGAGAGAGAATAGAGGTTTTCAAACGACCCGCTATTAGAGAGAGGACGTTGTAGCTGTTCATTTGTGAGGATGGGTGCGTCGTCGCGGACTACATGGCCGCTTAAGGTGGCTTGATGCACCCCATGCAGCTATGGCAACCCACATACTACCAAAATATGTGGTGTACTATGGTGGCATACCCCATCATTACGAGATCCCTATCTACTTTACACATCAGTTATATGCTGAGTTCATGCTGAGGTTCGAGGTAGACTACCATGATAGTCAACCCGACGATCATGGTAGACCACCATGATCATGACCCAACATTGGCCACAGTGTAGGCCGGCTTGAAGACCAGGACAGGAGGCCCGATGATGAGTAGGCTAGGCATATTCCCCTTGCACTTCGAGGGCCATTTACGCTAAACTCCATGCAGACTTTGCGGGCCAACCGGAATATAGATATTCGGTGGTCATTTATGATTGCATGATGAAAAATCGTGCACGCAAAGCTCTATTTAGCGAGACGGTCTTTTCCACTAAAATCACTCTTCACCCACGCTTTTTGCATACAGCCTTCGCTCTCACTTCTTCCGGTCAGCTATCAAAGCTTCTTCACTGAAGCACACGGCTGGGAAGCGGTAGCTATCTATTGTAATTGCATAATTTTTGATTCTCCATATCTCTGTGTTTTCTCTTGTCTACAAAGATCTTGGCTTCTGTTGTTTCGTAAATTCTTACACAGGACAGGAGGCCCGGTGATGAGTAGGCTAGGCATATTCCCCTTGCACTTCACACACCACATGGTTTGGAGATGCTCCCTTTCACCACACTGCATAAGCTTGGTGCACATATAGGTCACCATTTTCATCATGCTATATAGAGTCCATTCTTGACACGTAGTGGGTCTCTTCTCAAAGCCGACTACTACCATGGTATTCCCCCAAACCCTTCCAAAATAATTCAATTATGATGTGTATTTCTACGTAGGGGAGTTATCCACCAATATTTCATCTTGTTTGTGTAGGATCCCACATAGTTTCACTTGTGCAGGCTTCTACTTTATAGGTCAGGAGACTTGAGGCAACATCATCTTCCCCTACAGCCCCTAGCCGTGTATGTATTATTTTAATTAATTCCCCTTGCTCAAGTATGCTTTCTTGTATTTGTCTTGACATTGATAACTTTCACTTTTCAGGATGCCAATCTAGATGAGTTGCATCGTCTCGCGACATGTGTCTCAACTCACTTTGGAGTTTGTAGGAGTGTGACTAGGAGCTGGAGCACTAGAGAGAGTTGTAGGAGTGTGACTAGGAGCTGGAGCACTAGAGAGAGTTGGTCTATGAGGTAGATCTGGAGGGACGGATTGCCTACCACATAGAGCACTATATGAAGATGTGGGCTAGCCTTGGCAAAGATGTAGCCCACCATTGTTTGATGCCTAGAATCATGATCTATCCCCTACTGCTGGTCTCTTTGGTTGTAAGACCACATGCAGACACCGGTTTCACAGTTTGTGGAGTTTGCCTCTGTGAGTTTGACATTTGGGGGTGGTACACATTAGGGTGCCACCACCAGTTTCATCTTTATTGCCTTGTCTGCTCATTGGCCACCATGACTGCGAGGTGTCCAACCTATCGCAACAGTGTAGGCTTTGGTCTATATTACCTTTGGGGAATAGCTGACTTGTACCCAGGGCTAGCAGTAGTGATTGTGGATCTTGTCACACAGAGGCCCATTGGTAGCATTAACCATCAGTAGGCTTTCCTAGATATCATGGCTGCCGATGGATATGTTGCATAGGATTTGCCCCATAGGATTTCGAGGGTCTTGTATAAATGGACTTATCACCCGAGGAGGAAGAGGCATAGAGGGCATAATGAGCTTGCATAGATGATCTTATTTTATAGAGGCTAGAGAGGTGGCTTTATGAACCCTAGTCAAGGAGCTTCACGGATCAGGGGCTCGAGATGCACATGAGGTCAATGGAGCAGTCTACACATGGTTGCATTTTTTTTTGTAAGGGTGTATGCTAACCTCTGCTTATGGGAGGTGATGCATGGACATAGAGATACGGTTTGTTAACTAGGAGCTTAGTGATGCCATTGTGCTGCATGTGGTGAGTCCTTAGCCACACACCATATGAACATCTCACTTAGAGAACCATTGCAGAGTGGGTTGTATAGGAGTGGAGGCTAAGGTAGCGGGGCATGCCATCTTAGAGCTTACCAGGTCCTGTCAGATGAGGTCATGTAAATGTATATGCCATCATGTTTTTGTATCTGCTGCTAGTTGTATATGCTAGTTGTATTTGTGATCTCATGTTTCTCTATATGACATCTATTAGTTGTATCTAATATTTTGTTTTATATATTGGACTATGTCATTTTGCCATTTTGGCTTTTAAAGAAGTTTTTATATGTAAGGTGCCATGGTATTGGTCTTTACGTTGGCTCTTCTTTGCATAGGGGACCCCTTAAACAGCACTTCGCAAAAAAAAGAGCGGGTGGCAACACAACGTCACACCCATCCGGTGCTTGATGGGGGTTAAAATTTTCAAGTGAGGGGAGAGTAGCCCCATGGATGCACTTGTAAAGTTTTATCCCCATCGAACGTCGGATGGGTGTTATGTCCTACCCAAACTTGCTCTTTTTTGCATACGGGCCATATGTAAAAAAGAGCGGGTGGCCACACAATGTCACATCCATCTGATATCTGATGATGGGGATGAAACTTTGCAAGTGGGGGAAAATCACGCTCATGGACCCACTTGCAAAGTTTCACCCCCATTAGATGGCAGATGGGTGTGATGTTTAGGGTGTTTAGGGTTTACACACCGACACATCCATCCAGTGTTTGATAGGGGTGAAAGTTTGCGCAAGTGGGGGGAGAGTGACCCCATGGACCCACTTGAAAAGTTTCACCCGCATGCGGGGTGTGATGTCCTACCCAAACATGCTCTTTTTGCATACGGGACCCCTTGGGCCATATGCAGAAAAAAGCCGGTGGCAACACACCGTCATGTTACCATATTATAGTAGTGATGTGTGTGAACACACTTAGGACCGCCGGGGCACTTTTTCCCTCACTAGGAGGTTTTTTCCCCCGTGCATTGTATATACGCCCATTATCTTTTAGGGTTTGCAATCTTTCATTTTTGGCACTCATAATACACTACAGTGTTGTGCTCAAGCTTCCTCATCTTCTTGAAGTTGTGTGTGCATTCCTGCAACCCTAATTCCAACAATTGGTATCAGAGCAGGCTTCCTCCTCCCGGGCAGCATCACCGGCACCTGCCGCTTCATCTCCTCCGATTGCAACGAGGTTTCACGAGCGTCTGCAGGTTAGTATATGCCGTGGGAGAGCCCATAGGGCTTGTTCGTTTCAGAATTTTGATCTGAAGTCATTTCGCCCTCCGTTTTTGCATTCCAAGTACTGCGCAGGCAAAATCGTCCTACTGTGCAGATTTTCTGTCAAGATTAAAATCTGCAGGACAGGTGCCCATTCGTCTGTTTTGGGCTGTGCTACATAGCACAGGTCGATTTTATACAGGTTTACCTCTTACAGACAGCATTTACATCTAGTAGTACAGTCATTGGCCATGGCTGACAACAATGATGTATTCCGCATGTTGGCTGCTGAGGATAAGTTGGATGGCACCAACTATCCATTGTGGGCATATATGATGCGACATGTATTGGTAGCAAAGGGGTTATGGAACATTGTGCAGGGTATTGATGCACGTCCTATTGTGGCTGGGAATGCTGCAAACACATCAGAAACAGGTACTGTTGATGATGGTGCAGGCACAAGTGCTGTAGCAGCTGTTCGAGAACCACCACTTTCAGCAGAGCAGATTCGTTGGGATGGTAGAGATGCGCAGGCTCATGCCTTGATTGCGCTGTCTGTCAAACGTACCATTATCCCACATATTCGCTCCTGCAGGACTTCTAAGGATGCTTGGGATGTACTTGCCACATTGTATCAGGCAAGAAATGAGGCTCGTGTTGCTTATCTCCGAAAACAGTTGGAGAGTGAGCATATGAACGAAGGTGATTCTATGGATAGCGTTTTGACAAAGATCAAGGATTTCAAAGAGCAGCTCATTTCTGCAGATGAAATCCTGTCAGACAGTTCACTTGTGCAGACTGTTTTGAATGGTCTACCAGATTCTTATCAGGGTTTTGCTTCCACTCTTCGCTTGATGATGAAAGGCAATCCCAATGCCTTATCATTTGAGGAGTTAGTTTCTGTTTTGCTGCAAGAAGACCAGTCAAGGCAAAACAGGAATATTATGCGTGTCGCAGATCAAGCTTTCGTTGCTAGTCAGAGAAGCGGGAAAGGTAAAGCTGGCTTTTCTTCTAGTAAGCAGAAATCTGCAAATGCTGCGCAACCAAAGAAGGAAGACAAAGATGAGAAGAAGGGTGACAAACAGAAGACATTTTGCAAGTACTGTAAGGGAAATGATCATGTCATCAAAGCGTGTCCTAAGCTGGCTGCGAAAGAGGCTAAGAAGAAAGAGGCTGGTATGGCTGTTGCAGATGCCTCTCCTTCTAACAATGAATCTGCTAATGTTGTGCTAGATACAGAATGGGCATTCAATGCGCAGTGCAGTTATGACCCATCTTTGCATGACACATGTATGTCTGCAGTAGATTCAGATGTATGGTACTTTGACAGTGGTGCCACTAAGCATATCACCTCGCAGCGCAGTTTATTCACTTTCCTTGAGTCTGCTCCCACAGGGAATACTGTCACTTGTGCCAATAACTCCTCTTATCCCGTTAAAGGAGTTGGACAGATTGTGCTGAATGTTGCAAATGGCAACACCTTTACACTTTTTGATGCATTGTATGTGCCAGGGATCAAAAAGAATCTGCTGTCAGTCTCCGCATTTGCCAAAACAGGTTTGGTTGTAAAATTTGTGGATGATAGATGTACTGTTCATGATCTCTCTTGTGGTGACATCATTGTAGCATCTGGTTCACTATGTCGAGGGCTGTATAAGCTCAATATGGATGGCAAATGTGTAGAGGATTCAGCATGTGCTATTATGGATACGCAGGCTATTTCAGATGCAAAACTGTGGCATGCACGTTTTGGTCATCTGAATTTTGCAAGTTTGATGCGCCTGCAGAAATCTGAAATGGTGTCTTCTTTGCCTAAGCTTGAGGCACCTGTCAAGCATGTTTGTGAGGGCTGCATATTGGGTAAAATGCAGCGTGCTTCCTTTCCCAAAGATGGATCAGTGAGAGCTGAACGCAGATTGCAGCTTGTTCACAGTGATGTTTGTGGTCCCATGCAAACTCCATCATTTGGAAACTACCTTTACTTCGTGACTTTCATTGATGATTTTACCAGGCATGCATGGGTATATCCTTTGAAGGCAAAGTCCGAAGTGTTTTTGTGCTTCAAACAGTTTTTGGTTATGGCTGAAAATGTGTCAGAAAGTAAGATGGGCACCCTCCGTTCAGATCGAGGGGGGGAGTATATGTCTTCAGAATTTAATGCATTTCTGGCTGAGCGTGGGATAAAACACCAATGTACAGTGCCGTATACACCACAGCAAAATGGTGTGGCTGAGAGAAAAAACAGGTCTCTCATGGAAATGGCAAGATGTATGGTTAAGAGTCAAAGTCTACCACATGGTTTTTGGCTTGAGGCTGTCATGTGTGCCACTTATGTACTAAACAGGTGTCCCACCAAAGCATTACAGGTTGTCACTCCATATGAGGCTTGGCATAGCCGCAAGCCATCTGTTGGCCATTTACGTGTTTTTGGTTGCCTGGCATATGCATTAGTGCCTGTGCAACATCGCAGAAAATTGGATGACAAAGCTGTCAAATGTATTTTTGTTGGATATAGTGCTGAGAGCAAAGGCTATCGTTTGTATCATCCACAGACAAAGCGCATTTTGGTTAGCCGTGATGTTGTATTTGTGGAAGATGCAGTTCAGCCCTTGGTTTCATGTACTAAGGAGACAGATATCAGCTCACGTGATGTCTATGATACATTGTTGCCTCTTTTCAGTGGTGCACAGTCAAGTGCAATACCTCATGAGGCAGTTTTTCAGCCTATGCAGGTTTTAAATGATGGCACAGATCAGCCTATATCTGATGCAGATGTGCATGATGCACTTGAGGATGAGAGACAAGAGATTGAGGGCTCTAGGAATATGCCTAGATGGCTGGTGCAGACTTTGCGTGACAGCAAGTTGGATGCCCCTTTGTCTAGTCGCACTCGTTCTGGCTCTCATGGTGCCTCTTATGCGTCAGATTGTTATGCATTGGCTGTTTCTAGTATGTGCGATGAAAGTGAGCCTGTTTCATTTGATGAGGCACAAAGTTCAGAAAATTGGATGGCTGCTATGCAAGGAGAATACGATGCTATTATGAAGAATGGTACATGGTCTTTATGTGACTTGCCCCCTGGCAAGAAGGCCATTGGCACTAAGTGGGTATACAAATTGAAGCGTAAGCCTGATGGCACAGTGGATCGCCATAAGGCTAGGCTTGTTGCAAAAGGTTATGCTCAAGAGAAGGGCATTGATTTTGATGAGACTTTTGCTCCCACATGTCGTATGACCACTGTTCGTAGCATCTATGCATTAGCAGCTCATAATGGTTGGAATGTACATCAGCTGGACATAAAGACTGCGTTCTTAAATGGAGATTTGCATGAGGAGGTGTATGTATCGCAGCCTCGTGGTTTTGTTCAAAGAGGGCAGGAAAACAAAGTGTGCAGGTTAAAAAAGGCTTTATATGGTTTAAAGCAAGCTCCACGAGCTTGGTATGAAAAAATACATGCATATTTGACTGCACATGGGTTTCAGAATAGTCCAACAGAAAGCACTTTGTATGTTAAACGTGTGGATGGTGTACATCTAATCATTGCTCTCTATGTCGATGACATGCTGCTCACAGGACCAAATGAGAGTCATATTGCTGATTTTAAGGCTGATTTGAATGCCTCTTTTGAGATGTCAGATTTGGGGCATTTGCATCATTATTTGGGGATACAATTTAAGCAGTGTGATGGAGGTATTGCTTTGTGTCAGACAAAGTATATTGAAACATTGTTGCGGAGATTTGGCCTTGAAGACTGCAAGCCTATTGCTACTCCAATGGAGACAGGTTTGAAGTTGAGTCTTCATGATGCTGGAGATCACTTTGATGTCACACTCTATCAGACAGCTGTTGGTTGCCTCATTTATGTATGCATTACGAGGCCAGACATTCAGTTTGCAGTCTCACAGGTGAGCAGATTTATGCATAGCCCAGGCATTAAGCATTGGCAGGCAGTGAAGCGTATCTTTCGCTATTTGAGTGGTACTCGGCATCTTGGGTTGTTTTATCCCAAGGGGGGATCATTGCCGCCAGATTTACATGTTTTTTCAGATTCTGACTGGGCTGGTTGTTATGACACACGCGTGTCCACGAGTGGTTTTTGCTTCATGCTTGGAAGCTCATGCATATCATGGTTGAGCAAGAAGCAGCCTACTGTGGCCACTTCTAGTTGTGAAGCTGAGTACAGGGCAGCTTTCACAGCTACGGTTGAGTGTGTGTGGCTCAGACGCCTTATGGCTGATTTGGGTGTTGGGCAGCCATCTGCCACCACCATCTTCACTGACAGTCAGAGCGCATTGGCAGTTGCGCGGAACCCAGTGTTCCATGCTCGTACGAAGCACATTGAGGTGCACTACCATTATGTCAGGGAGAGACTCTCTGCAGGAGAGATCAGTTTGGCTTATGTGCCAACACAGGATAACCTTGCAGACCTTTTCACAAAGGCTCTGCCTCGTGAAAAGTTCGAAGCTTTTCGCAAAGCTTTGGGCTTACTCCCTTTTGTGGATTCGTCCACATAGCTAGACACTTCCCTATACATGAGTGCTAGCTCTTGTTCACCGCATCACTCCAGGGGGGATTTGTTACCATATTATAGTAGTGATGTGTGTGAACACACTTAGGACCGCCGGGGCACTTTTTCCCTCACTAGGAGGTTTTTTCCCCCGTGCATTGTATATACACCCATTATCTTTTAGGGTTTGCAATCTTTCATTTTTGGCACTCATAATACACTACAGTGTTGTGCTCAAGCTTCCTCATCTTCTTGAAGTTGTGTGTGCATTCCTGCAACCCTAATTCCAACACGTCACACCCAGCTCTGGCATTCGATGGGTATGAAAATTTGTAACTGGGTGGAGAGTAGATACATAGACCCACTTGCAAAGTTTCAGCCCCATCATATGCCAATAGGTGTGATGTTTATTAGGGCTTTTAGGGTTTACACACCGTCACATCCATTTGACATCCGAATGGGGGTGAAAGTTGATGAGTGGGGGGAGAGTAATCCCATGGTCCCACTCGCAAAGTTTCACCCCCATTGGATGTGGGATGGTTGTGATGTCCTACCCAAACTTGCTTTTTTTGCATACGGGACCCCTTGGGCCATATACAAAAAAGAGCGTGTGGCAACACATCTTCACACCCATCTGGTGTTTGATGGGATGAAACTTTGAAAGTGGGGGGAGATAAGCCCCATGGACCCACTTGAAAAGTTTCACCCCCATCAGATGCTGCATGGGTGTGATGTCCTACCCAAACCTACTCTTTTTTGCATATGGGACCCCTTAGGCCATATGCAAAAAAGAGCAGGTGGCACATCACCACACCCATATTGTGTCTGATGGGGATGAAAATTTACAAATGGGGGGAGAGCAGCCCCATAGACCCACTTGCAAAGTTTCACCTAGACACCGGATGTGTGTGATGTCCTACCCAAACCCGCTCTTTTTTGTATACGGGACCCTTTGGGGCCATATGCAAAGAGCAGGTGTGGCAACACATTGTCCCACCCATACGATGTCCCAATGTGGATTGAACTTTACAAGTGGGAGGAAAGCATCCCCATAGACCCAGTTGTTTCAAAGTTTTACCCCCATTGAACGTCGGATGGGTGTGATGTTCTACCCAAACCGGCTCTTATTTTGCATACGGTGCCCTTGGGCCATAATATGCAAAAAAGAGCGGGTGGCAACACACTGTCACACCCATACAAATTCTAATGGGGATGAAACTTTGTAGGTTGGGGGGGGGAGAGCAGCCCCGTGGACCAGGCTTGTAAAGTTTCACTCCCATCAAACGCTGGACCCCTTGGGTCATATGTAAAAAAGAGCAAGTGGCAATACATTGTCACACACATCCGAGGCCCGATGGGGATGAAACTTTACAGCTAGGGGGATATTAGCCCCATGAATCCACCTATAAAGTTTCACCCCCATCGGACATCGGATGTGTGTGATGTCCTACCCAAACCTGATCTTTTTTGCATTCAGGATCCCTTAGGCCATATGTAAAAAAGAGCAGGTGGGAACACACCGTCACACCCATCTGACATCTGATGGGAACGAAACTTTGCAAGTCAGGGGAGAGTGATCCAAGACCCACTTGCAAAGTTTCACTGCCATCAAAAGTGGGACCCCTTGGGCCATATGTAAAAGAGAGTGGGTGGCAACACACCATGACACCCATCCGACATCTAATGGAGATGAAACTGCCCTCTATCATAGAGAGGACGTTGTAGAGCTATTCGTGTAAGGATGGGTAAGTCCGCAGACTATAGGGCTGCTTAAGGTCGCTTGGTGCACCCATGCAGCTATGGAAGCCCACATAGTACATGATATGTGGTGTACTATGGTGCCATACCTTGTCATTATGAGATTCCTATCTACTTTATATAGTAGTTATATGCTGAGTTCGTGCTGGGATTCGAGGTAGACTACCATGATAGTCGACTCGACGATCATGGTAGAATGACTCAACGTTGGCCATGGTGTAGTCCGGGCTTAATGACCATGATAGGAGGCCCGAGTCTAGGCATCTTCCCCTTGCACTTTGCACACCACATGGTTTGGAGATGCTCCCTTTCATCACAGTGCACGAGCTCGGTGTACATGTAGGTCACCAGTTTCATCATGCTAGAGAGTCCATTCTTGACACATAGTGGGTCTATTCTCAGAGCCGACTACTACCATGGTGTAGTCCGGGCTTAAGGACCATGATAGGAGGCCCGAGTTTAGGCATCTTCCCCTTGCACTTTGCACACCACATGGTTTGGAGATGCTCCCTTTCATCACAGTGCACGAGCTCGGTGTACATGTAGGTCACCAGTTTCATCATGCTAGAGAGTCCATTCTTGACACATAGTGGGTCTATTCTCAGAGCCGACTACTACCATGGTATTCCCCCAAACCCTTCCAAAATAACTCAATTATGATGTGTGTTTCTACGTAGGGAGTTATCCACCAATGTTTCATCTTGTTTGTGTAGGATCCCACATAGTTTCACTTGCAAGCTTCTACTTTAGGCCATGGAGAGACTTGAGGCAGCATCATCTTCCCCTACAACCCCTAGCCATGTGAGTGTATTATTTTAATTAATTCCCCTTTCTCAAGTACGATTTCTTGCATTTGTCTTAATATTGATAACTTTCACTTTTCAGGATGCCAATCTAGATGAGTTGCATCGTCATGAGACAAGTGTCTCAGCTCACATTGGAGTTGTGTTAATCCCATCCTAGATTAACAAGTATGCTCCTCCATTTGAGGACATTAATAAGTGTCATGCAAAGGCACTATAAAAGTTGTAACATTATGAGACACTGGCCACCTAAGGCCTTAGTTAGTAAGTTTTGGGCACCCTAGTGTGAATGAGGGCCAGTTGTATATAAGTCATTTTCTCATAATGAATGGACACAATCCCCCTTTGTGCTATGAGAGCTCTTGCCTTGTATTGAGAGAGAGTGTGAGAGTGTACTCTAGTACATGTGCCTTCTCTATGCTTGTATGCTTGTGTAGGGGAGTGAGAGAGAGAGAGATTTCCTTGTATGGTTGTGTGAGCGATTCTATGGTAACAACATGGAGGATTGGAGCTTCTCGAAGTGAGCTTGGAGACCTGAAGGGACACGAGCTCGAAGCATTGGTAAGTTCCCTATGATGGTTGACCTATTGCTTCTTCCAAACGATTAATGTTTAGAGTTCCTTCTTGGGAGGTGTGGTGGCCCATAACTTTTTGGGCGCCGCTGGTGGCGGGGAGTCACCTTTGTTTCTTTCGTCCTCTTTGAGTTTCAGCTCCCACTACAAAAGTTTCATCACTCATTGCCTTTGCATTCAGGTAGTGCATTATGTAAAGAATGAATGGATAAGGTTTGAGTGGAAGTAAAGATTTGTGAGAAATTGGTTGTTTTTGTTATGTGGGTGAGTACTTGGGTGACCTTAGAGGAAAGCTACACTGTTTTTTCTTTCAATTTCGATGTTTGTATCACCAAACTTGTTGGCGTGAACAAGCAGGGTTGATACTCTATTTTTTGTTTTTTCAAAAAAATCTCAAAAATAAGGAGCCAATAATTGTGCTTTGAACTTGAATTACACTCCTCATAACTGAGCACAACTATTTTGGAGCATCTGGATAGGCAATTTATACCCAATCTTCACTCTATCGATGTGCGGAAGTGAACATGTGAAAGTGCAGGAAAATGGTTCATGACGTGACCATTTCCTGCTATCTCATGGCGTAAATTGCTTCTGCAAAATCAGCGCCGCAATTTGCGGGATTACCTTGCTAAAAATAGGGTACCTTATCTTGACACCTCTGACGAATCCTACGGAACCGTATTCTGTGAATTAGAAGAGAATAGTTCATGACGTGAAACACCCCCTATTTCACGGCGTGAACCATTTCGATTTCACGACGTGAATTGTATACCTTTTCACGGCGTGAACAATTTAACACTTTACTACGTGAAACACCCCCTATTTCACAGTGTGAACCATTGCTTACTACTTCAAGACGTGAACTATTTTTCTGTGCTTTCATGGCCTGAACTATTAGTAAAATGTATCTAGTTCATGAACTAAGGACAATGAAATTCAAGTTAGGAAAGTGCTTTAAGATAAGCAAGGTGAGCCCAACCAACTCAGATCAGGGGGCACGTGGACCCAAAATACGAAGTAACCTTGAAAATGTGAAAGTGCAAAAAATAGTTCACGACATGAACCATTTTTGGTTCACGACATGAACCATTTCGTGATATCTCATGGTGAGAACTGCTATCTACAGTCTCATGGCCAAGAAAATTCAGATTAACAGAATCCTACAAAAATTCATTTGGGTTAGTGTTTTAGTCCGTATTCACATGCACTTGAGGTTTGGCAAACTCATCGGAGACGACCTTACTCCCAAACGAGTGCATCGAACCACCCACGGTCTTCTTATATCAAAAGAGTGTTGGTTCAGTCCATTCTGTGAGCACTCAATTTGAGTGTTTCAGCTCAGAGAAACCTAACCACCATTGATACAAGTAGTGAAGAGTCCATGGAAGAAGGGCTACGATTCCCTAGGATTGGAGAGAGGAAGAGAAACCATCTTCTCCTCTACAAGATCCAGTGGTATCTTTTACATAGCCAGGGGAGTTTTTGGTCTCCAAAATAGCACACAGAAGACGAAGCACAATCTGTGGGGGTACAGGCCCGTTAACCAGTGCCAGACAAGGTATAAGACTAGAGGTTCGAGTTCTAGGCTGTCTAACACTGGAATTCCCAGGATGAGGAGGGACATGGAAAGTGCGGCTAAGACCGGTCAAGTCTTCTTCCCAACCTTAGAGGAATTAGAATTACACTTGAAGAGGTCTGAAGTAGAGCGACAACTGCGAGCATTGAGCTTAACGAAACGAGAGCTCAATACTCGCGACGAACAAGGGTTGAACAAAAGGAAATGGAAAAGGTAGATCCATTTCAGTCATGTGGCAAGGAACCAGAAATATTCAGGAATTCCACTTGTAATATGGAAATGGTGAGGGCATAGGGAGCCAACCCATATTTAGAAGCCATTAATGAAGAGCCAAGAGGGGAGGAAGGATTTGATACCCAAAACGAAGGAGACAACCTACCTACTAGGGAAGCTCTTGAAGTTGAGGATCGTCTGTACACAAAGACAGACATAGAGCGAATGATCAATTATTCCACGTTCTTTTGCAGGCAGTGGATCTCTTGATTCTACAAAGATGGACAGAGGCTGCTAATAATGAGCTAGGCCAAAATGAGGTGGCCGGACCTACCCATAGACTCAAAATGCCTAGAAGAGCCAATGTAGGAAGAGGACGAGGTCTAGGTAGGGGGAAGTAGCCCCTCAAAGACCAATGGTGGATCCAAATGTAGATCTTAATGTGGCCACATGAATAGATTTGCTGGATATGGCTGTGGAAATGGGCCGAGGAATGGTCAGGGAACTAGAAACTGCTCTAGAATCCAGACCATCCCAAATGAAGCCACACATCATTTCAAAGCTCATACAAAAGTTCTCAGGGGATGGGGACTTGATCCAACATGTCGAGATCTTTGAGTCCACATGTGAAACTTGCAAGCCAGTAAGTGATGTAACCTTGATTCATGTGTTCTCACTGACCCTAGAAGGAAAGGCTCATCAATGGTTTTGAACCCTCAAGACAGAAGATAAGATTGACTTCACTCAGCTCAAGAACATGTTCATACCAAGCTTTACCTGAAGTGGTGATAGATGGAGCCTTGTGGCACAGTTGCATAATATCAAACCAAAAAGATCATGAATCTATGCAAGACTATGTATCCGGGCTCAAGCACTTGAATTCATCAAGATGTAAACTGCGGGAGAGGCTAATTGATGATCAGTTATTGCTTTGCTTTCGAAGAGGATTTCGAGATCACAAAATGTATGATTATCTAGTATTAGCCCGTGAACAGCTACTCTGGATGCATGCTAATCGAATATGAAGACAATATGCTTGAATTGCCACAACTTGAAGATGTTAAGGCAACTTGAGTAGGAGCAAAAACTTCGAGAGTCTTGAGTCACCAAGACATAGGAACTCGGAGCAAGCAAGTTGGGAACATGACTGTGGACAAACTCAGTAATGCCATACTAGAAAAATTGAAGGTTAAGGATGGAAGAGAAGCATCAGGTCATGGGCATGCTCATATCTACCCTCGAAGATATCTGGTATGGTGTTCTATGTGCAGAATGAATCACACCAGTACTCAATGCCCATAATTAAGAGTAAGTTCATTACTCTACTGTGCTCATTGCATGAAATTAGGGAACCATGACACTTCCATGTGCAGGTATCCAAGATTCCAAACCGTAGCATAATTGCCGGTACCCAGAGCACCATTGGCCTTGCCAGCACCACTAGTGCAAATCATTGCGGTTGCAGGTCAGATGGACCCATCCTATTTACCAAGAGGAATTTTTCGGGTACAAGACGCATTGCCTCTACCGTCGCTTATTCTATCGTCACAACCACCACATGCTAAAATCAACCAACCAAGTGTTGATTGGTGAGGAGACATCAAATGAGGGTGAAATGGTGGGTGAGGTAGAAATTACGCCAGCATTTTATGTCTTACAAAATAACATGCCAGTACTAGTGTTCCAAACCACGGTACAATGGAAAGGCAAGAGAGAAACCAGCAACCCCTAAGGGGATTGGTGAATATCCAAATGCTGAAGAAGAGATAAGAAATCTTGAAGAAGTAAAGGAGGAAATTGACAAACTCATTGTTGCGTATTTCATCTACAAAATTGAGCACCACGATTGGCTATGACCAATCGTGATAGTACCAAAGAAGAATGGGAAAATTAGAGTCTGTGTCAATCTCAAAATGTAGCTATGAGGAAGGACCATTACCCATTGCCTTATACTGAACACGTATTGGAATGGGTAGCTCTGGTGAAGAAGCTTACAGCTTCTTAGACGGATTTTCAAGTTACAATCAAGTGTCTATAGCACCCAAAGATTAGCATAAAATGCCCTTCAATACAATGTGGGGAACATACGCTTTACGAGGTTATACCTTTTGGCCTCACTAATGCCCCTGGAGCTTTTCAATGATTGATGTGCACAGTCTTCAAAGACTACTTGCAAAAGTGGTTGGAGGTATTCATTGATGATTTATGTGCACACTCACGATGGTCAGAACATGTGGCTTGTTTGAGAAATGTGTTTGAGTGATGTCGATTGTATCGAATATCCTTAAACCCTTTGAAATGCCAATTTTGGGTCAAATATGGTGTGATCTTGGGACACATTGTCACTAAAAACAGCATTTCCACGGACAAAAGTAAGGTCAAATTGATCTTGTAATTACCCCCACCCACCAATTACAAAGGTGTACATAGGTTTATGGGCCACGTTGGGTATTATCGTCACTTCATAGTATTCTCTGCCAAAATTTCTAGACCATTATATAGACTACTCATTGGAATGGACTGAAGAATGCTAAGAAGCATATATAAATTGAAGTAAGCATTGGCCAGTGCACCAATTTTGAGACCACCCAATTGGGATCTTATATTCCATGTGCACATCGATGCACAAAACTTCGCAATAGGATGTGTATTGGCACAGCCTCGTGAGTTCAAATTGGATTACCCAGTCCACTTTGCTAGTTGCCAATTGAATGATGCAAAGGTAAATTACACCACCACAAAACGAGAGGGTTTGGCCATGGTTTATGTAGTCAAGAAGTATCGGCATTACCTATTGGAAAATAAATTTGTATTCTTTATGGACCATCAAGCTTTATTATACTTGGTGAATAAGCCTTGCACCATGGGAAGAATCACACGGTGGTTGTTATTACTATTGGAATTCGACTTCATGGTCACGGGGTAAGAAAGGGAACACAACATGTGTTGGCCGATCATATGTCAAGAATTCCAAATGGGAAACCAGTAATAACTGGTGTTGATGATGACCTCCCAGATGCTTGTTTGTTCAAATTAGACATGGTGTTTGAATGCAGTGAAGAAATATCAGACTATCTAGCTTATGGTTTTCTGCAAGAATGATCTTTGAACAAAGATAAAATGTGTCGGCTTAGTAAGTTGCCTGCACCTTATGAATTAATTGTTGGAGAATTATACAAGCTAGGTAAGGATAATGTCTTAAGGAGATGTGTGTGGGAAGACAAATTTGTCACTATATTAGATGAAGCACACTCGAGAATAGCCAGGTAACACTTCACTGGAGAGATCACAGCACATAAGGTGCTTCAAGTAGGGCTATGGTGGCCTATCTTATTCAAGGATGCCATAGAGTTTGTAAAAAGGTGCGAAGAGTGTCAAAGATTTGCTATTCCACAACAAAGAGACAGAATGCTGCTTACCCCTGTGATTGTAAGACAACCTTTTGAGAAGTGGGGTATTGATTTTGTTGGACCCATTAGTCTAACTGTGCATCCATCATCACAAGCCCGATATGTGATCATGGTGGCCACATACTATTTCACGAAATGGGTAGAGGTGAGAGCCTCTAAGTGAGCTGATGCACAAACAATAGCTACATTCTTATATGAACAAATCATTTTGAGATTTGGCTACCCATTGGAATTAGTCAGTGATAGGGGTTTACATTCATTAATGAGGTTATTGACCACTTACTTGCTAGATTTCTTGTAGTCCACACAAAGTTGTCCCCTTATTATCCACATGAAAATGGTCAAGTAGAGAGTACAAATAAGATTTTGTGTATTATCTTGACAAAAACATTAGAAGCTAGTCACACGGATTGGGAACATAAGCTGAGTGCAGCTTTATGGGCATATCAAACATCATATAAGGCAGCGAGGCGACAGAATATACTCCCTTCTGTCTAGCTTATGGCATTGAGGCGGTAATGCCTATGGAGTACTTAGTTCCAAGCCCCCTGCAAATTATGGTGCAAGAGAGATGAACTGAAAATGCATTAATTGAAAGGTTGGTTGATTTAGAGAAACTTGATGAAACCCGGCTAATGGCATCACATGGGATTATGGTCAAGAAATTGCGTAGAAAGCATTGGTTTGACCATAACTTGAAACAAAAAGAACTAGAAATGGGGGACGTCCTCATGTATGGTGTTGGAAGCACCTGAAAAAAGAAACTCAAGTACAGAGGATTAGGACCATTTTGAGTGTCTGAAATCACACCTCAAGGGGGGTCGGTCTGAATTGAAACTATTGAGTGTGTGCAAATGGAGGGTTACATCAATGGAAGCAAGCTTAAAAAATATTACGAACCACTGACCCAGAAGATGCTCATGCAAGAGCATCTACTAAAACAAAAGAAAGATCTAGCCAAGGAAAACATCAAGCAAGCTTAAGAAGAATCCAAGGAAAGGGAAGCCAAGGCCAAACAGAGACTCTAGGAAAGAATATTTCATGTGAACATGGCTTCATTAACCCTCTTTGAGGAGGATGACCTGGACATTGAGCCGGTACCTCTCAGTGTAAAAGTCTCTATGACTAAAAATCATGCAATGAGCATTGCATTAATCAATACGGGATTAAGTCATAACCTAATCTCTTATGAAACATGGGAAACTCTAATCTCTTATGAAACATGGGAAGCTCTAGACAAACCTCACCTGGAGACCACCAATGCACAAGTACGAAGTGTGCATTTGTCAACTACCAAAGTTGTGGGATTTTTAAGTGTTAATATTTCCATAAAAAATAATCCCTTGGTTGGAAAGGTGTTTATCATGCCTGTAGGATCGATGGAGAAATAAATGATCCTTGGATGATCTTGGATTTATGCCAGTAATTGTAATATCCAGTGGAAAAAGAGGGCTGTACAACTCGATGAGGGAAAAAATATCATTACTGTGCCATTATGGAGCCCATTAAACAAGTGAAAGTAGGTTATGATAGATGACATGGAAATGCCAATGCCAAAGGAAGAAGTTATCGTACCAAAGGAGGCGTCAACATCACAGTCCCCATGCAAAAAACAACCAAAGTCTCTAGTAATTCAATAGTGGGTTCCTAAGAACCAACTTCGAGCCTATAAATACTATAGTGCAAAAGGAGTAACTGGGGGATCATGGCAAAAACTTCAAGCCACAAACAAGGGACAAAGAAGGCCATCCAATGTTGGCCAGAAATATTCCAAACGAAGCCACCATCCACAAATCGCTCAAAAGTAATGGGTTCGAAAGGATTTGGTAGCTGCACAAGGTTATTACCATGGCAGTACGACAATATGGGTGCCAAAGTCCTACCCATGCAAATACTTTCAAAAAAATAGGGAGGAAGGACAATAAAAGCAAAAAAGACCAATTTCCAGCTAAACCAAATTCTAAGAAGGTACAAAAATTGGTTTGGAGAAAGAAGCCCATTCAACACAGCGAACTGAAGATAGCAGTGCCACCAACTGCACCCACCAAGATAAAAGAGCTAAACAAAGTTAAGGAGAAAAGAAGAGAAAGCGTGCAACCACATGTAAAAGAGAGAGAACCCAGTCAACAAGATTCAGTGGAGGCACTCTTCAGTTGGGTGGAGGGAAAGATCAAGCACTCCCACACTAAACTTAAACGGTTGCAACAACAAATTCCCATGAGTGCCAAAGTACCACCTTGTTTTCCGTGCAATAAACAGAGATGAAGTGGCAAAGGGTATCCATTACTCAAAGATGGGTACAAGGTATTTTAAAAAAAAGATCTTCATGCCATGAAACATGATCATTCGTTTTATGTGTATTTAGCCATTTTTTTCTTGCATGATTAAATGTTTGAGCATGTAAGGAACATAGGGTATCAACCTTGCATGCACCAAATAAGAAACAGTTCACTTCGTGAAATGCCTTAGTCCTTCACACTGTGAAATGATCCAAAAAAATTCACGTCATGAGACTCTTAGCACTTCACGTCATGAACTGGTCCGAAATGGTTCACGTCATGAACCGCCTTACTGCTTCATGGCGTGAAACAGTCACTTTCCCTCCGCCAATCATCGAATGCCATGTGGCATACTTCATTAAGATAGCCAACAAGGCCGATGGCCACTTAATAAAATCAAAATTTTTCCTCTTTTGTGCATTCCACTTGTGCCAATTCTTCAACGATTTCATCGCTTGCGTATTGTAGCTCATCACCTTCAATTTCCAATTGCTCTTTTGCCCGCATTGTCTGCAACCTTCAGTTTGAGGTGGGAGCTGTGTGCCTTACCTTTGTTTTCTTCTATTTCTTTTGTGAATTGTCAGCACACAAATTGCATGTCATGTTAAATCTTGTGAGCAATGACACTGTGTTGCAAGTGCTCTATTTTGTGCTGATACCGCATGTGTGCATATGTTCATTCATCGTACCTATGAAATGTGCATAAAATGATCACTCTGTGATTTATTTTCATGTAAATTAGCCACTGATATTTCACGACACCTACCTTACTCCTTCAAAAGTGGCCAAACAATCTGACTCTCAAAATGCTGATAACTCAAAGCTTTTAAAGTTAAAAACCCTTAGAGTTCGGACCCTACTAACTCACGGGTCAAGAACCTGCTATCTCATGAGCTGGCCACCTCACGTGTTAAGGCATCTCACGTCTTTACCATCTCACGGGCTAAGCTATTTCACGGTGTAACCCTCTCACGTGCTAAGCTGTTTCATGGCCTAAGCCACCTACTATTTCACGGGTCAAAACCTACTATCTCACAGGTTGACCATCTCATGGTTCTAAAACCACTTCACAGCTTAACTATTTCACGTCTTAACCATCTCTCACGTTGTAACTGTCTCACGGTTTAAGCCACTTCATGGCTTAACCATCTCACATTTTAACTATCTCACGAGTTAAAACCCTGCTATCTCACAGTGGGAAAGACCCTGAACTCTCACGGTTTATGCCTTTCCACCCACCCATATCTTCCTGTATTATACACTTGCTTATTGCTCACTTCACAAACACCCTTCTCTTCAATATAACACACACACACACACACACACACACACACACACACACACACACACACACACACACACACACACACACACACACACACAATTATTTATAAAAAAAAGAAAAGAAAAAGGAGAGAAGACCACATGCTCTCACCAGTCATTGTGGCTAACTCTCTAATCAATGTTACAGATGTAGATATCCAAAACCCCTAAACCAAAAGTTGTCGAAACTCTAGCTGTCACACAGGCAAGTGCCTCAGGGTCACCAATGGACAAAAGAGACTGTCACGTGGTCCAAAGCTTAGCTACTTGTTTGGGACAGTATGCGCAGATGCTCCATGGATCCATAACTACCAAGGATGTCCAAACTACACATGGGAAGATAGCAGGGCTAAATACGAGCTCATACAATTCAAACAGGGCTGAATACGAGAATATACGGGATGAGGTGACTGAGAAAGCCTGATGTGCCATGTCCCTCATTATGTAGGTAAAGCTCGTAGAACACTACAACAAAGTCGCCCTCAACAGGATTGCCAAGGTACATGAGGAGGAGGAGGAAGACTGAGCATGGTATATCCACACGGAAATGGAAAATTACCTAAAGGCCCATAAATCTAAAGTTTGTAATCACTACTTACTTCCAAAGGTGCTAAGTCATGTTGCATAGCTCCCAATTCCAGAATCAGTGCCAAAGGAGCAAGTACCACAAGTAGCACAGGTTGAGCAACCAGTACTATGTTGAGATATCGAGCTCATCTAGTGAGGCGGTGGACACTCATGACCCGCCTGGGGGATAGGCCCCACACTTACACCACTGGCATGGTTGGTGAGATCATGGGTGATATGCGGCCAGTGGGATGACAGGCTGTGTGACAGCCATTCTAGAGACTGGCATAGTTATAGTGCCAGCTCATTTAGTTGGGTTCACACTATAGAGAACCCTAGTATGTATTTGGTTGAGTACCTTTTCATACGTGTGTACTCTTATCTTTGTATATGGTGTGTTAAGTGTTGTGTGAAGAAGAAGAAGATTTTCGGCCTCTCACCTTGTGTGTTCTCTTTTAGGGTTTTGTGAGTATGTGTGTGCTTGTAAGAGCTCAAGCTCTCTTCTCCCCTGCATATTTTCATGGTATCATAGCCTGGTTCATGCTAAGGGCTGAGCTGCAAGCAAGAGAAGAGAGGAAGCGGTATGAGGGTAATTCAACTACTCTTCCCTATTTGTGTTGGTGAGACTACACCCTTGTCGGGAGCTCTACGGGAGGCACCGGCAAATGATCTCTGATTGAGGAGCTTTCTTCGTGGGAGTAAAGCTATAGGGAAACTATATCGTCCTATTGGACAGAATTTTTCGGGCTGAAAAAGCATTTCGGGCGCGTTTTGACCTCCGTTCTTCAAAAAGCAGGCGATTTTGAGCACTGCGGCGGCAGGTAAGTCATCAATCTCTGCTCTGCAGAACTCTGTTTTAAAAACTGCAGGAAGACAAATTGGTTGTGTAGACATTGTGTGTGCTGCAAGGAGGTCAAGAGTTGCCATTGGGTGTATGTATGCACATTGAGGTCACTGGTTGACATTTGAGTGTAGTAGTACAGTACCGCTGCAAAAAATATAGCAGTTTGTGCAGGACAAACCAAAGTGCTGTTTCTGGTAAATTTGTGTGTCTGGCAAGATGTCAAATGATGGCATAAACCAGATTGTTGCTGAGAAGCTTGATAAGAACAACTTCCATGCGTGGAGGTTTAGGCTGACAAATTTTCTGATGGGAAAGGGTTACTGGGACTATATAGAAGGTGAGCATGAAGAGGCACCGGAGATCAATCCGACTGCTGCAGATGTGAAAGAGTTCAAGGATTGGAACCAAGGAGCTAGAAAAGTTATGTATTGGCTCTCTATCAGTATACAAGACACCATGATTGGGCACATACAAGATGCCAAGTCCCCCAAGGAGGCGTGGGACACCTTGGTAAAACTCTATGAAACGAATACCAAGGCACGAAAGATACAGTTGAAGAATGAACTTCATATTGTGGAGAAAAAGAGTATGTCTGTGAATGACTATGCATTGAAGATCAAGGGTATTGTGGAATCCCTTGCATCTATTGGCATTTCCGTAGATGATGATGATAAGGTGGAAGTCTGTCTACGTGGTCTCGGGCCACAATACAAGGCGTTCAAGACGTCTATTCAGACTCGGGAAAACATTCCCAATTTCACAGATTTGGTGTTTATGTTGATTAGAGAAGAGAAGAGCTTGGGTGAAGATCAACAGTCTTCACAAAACAAAAACAGTTCATAGCAACAAGCCTTCTACACAAGTTCAGGAAGAGGATGAGGTAAAGGAGGCCGTGGACGCGGCCAAGGAGATGGCTGAACAGGTAATCAGAATTATGGCAGCAGCAGCAACAACAACAGTCCCAGAATTATAGCAAGTAGCAACACGACAACAGTCCCAGAATTTAAAACAACAACACGTAGGTGGAAGAGGCCAATTCAGAGGCAGGGGGAGCCAAAGAGGTCATGGAAATTGGCAAAGGCAATATAATGATATGTTGAAATGTCAAGCTCGTATACAGCTGGAGGATAGCACATGGGTGCTGACAGAGTGACAGTATGGTAGATAGATATCGTGTGGTGTGTTTATGACCGCGTCCAGATGGTCATGTGTGGTGTGGACATTACATTAGGTTTACTTTGTAGTGTGGATATAACACTATGTTGTGTTCCCTTTTGTGTGTGTGAGAGAGATGGTGACTATGGCTTCTCTCCTTCTTTATGATTGATGGTTATGGATTAGGGTTTGCTTCTCTTGTGTGTGCTGTCTCCTGCTTCTGTTTTTTATCATGGTATCAGAGCCAAGAGCTCATTAGCTGTGTTGTGAGAGTGAGTGAGAGAAGAGGGAAGAAGAAGAAAAAGCTGTGAAGGGAGCCGTTGGAGCTTGGAGCAAAGGAGAAGCTGTGGAGCACACATCGGCATCAGATCTGAGAGCTAAGGACCATTGGTGAGTGTAGCAAGACCCCCTCTGCGGATTGCAGGTATCAAAGAGCAGGTTCAGTGAAGATTGAAGTGCATAAAGCAAGTGCAAATTTCTGGTTTTTTCTCTAAAGCTTTCATGGAAAGCTTGAAGTGAATGTACTCTTGGCAAATGTATACACAAAGGCACATGTATTTGAACCAGCACTTGTATTAGCAAAGTGGGCACAAGTAACATACAGAATCTTGAAGCAGATTGATGCATACAGATTTGAGCAAATTCAAGTGAAAGTGAATTTATGTAAAAGTTCTAGTTTTTTCACAAAAACAGTGGACATACCCTCAGTGGAGGATTGATTGTAGGAGCTAGAGAGAAAATTGAGCTAAACCCTTCATACCCAAGGTAGATTAGGTCATTGCTAAGAAGCCTATCACTTCAATTGAGCTAAGGAGCAGGCGGCGCATATCTGTGCAGAAATCTGGAAAGTTTGATTTGATTTCATGCAATTCACTCATTTCTAAGCTATTTGATGCCATTCAAAGCTTGGGGAGTTTAGCAAAGACATTGCTAAGGCCTTGTGATGCTTGGTTGCAGCTCATTTGATGTATTTGGAGCTCATTGAAGTGATTTATCAGAGGTGTGCAGGTTTGCAGAAAGTCTGTCCAAAAACAGAGCATTTTTAATCAAGGCATTAATCCTTGTCTATATCAAATTGGCCTAATTCCTTTGGTACAAGTAGATTCCTATGAGTTGCTAAACTTTTGATTCAAAAAGTTTTGAATTTGGATGAGATTTGAAGGAGATAGAGCACTTTTAGTGAGAGGTGGTACCTGACAGATGCAGAAAAAAGCAAACCAGGGAGCTACAAAAATTGGTGGTTCTCACTTGAGAGCTATTTCTTTACTTTTCTCAGCATCACTAAATTCGATGGTAAAGCAATTGATAACTTGAATCAAAGACTGGAGAAACTTGCTTGGATCTTGAATCTTCAAATTGGTCTTAATCTTCTATGAAATGTCTAGCAATCATTTTTACTTGAATTTGGGCAACTAGATCTTGAAGATAACTTTTACTAATCTTGTCTCGATCTTTCTAGTTAGGTCACGGTATCTAAAATTCTTTTCAGGAGCTAAAGTTTTCTAACTAGGTCTAGAAACAAAGAATATTCAGAAAACAGATACAAAAGCAAACAAGAAATTGTGTACAATAAATAATTTTTAACACATACCTTCACCTTTGGTTAGTGTGTCGAGTGCGTTAACCTCTTCGGTGTCAAGCTATTCCTGAATAGTACGATGGTGCAGATATTCACCCATTTCTTGATAATTAAAAGGAATAGGAAAAATTAAAAACAAGAGAAAAGATAGGATTTCTTATCTCATATGGAACGTCGAACTAGATGTGAGTCCTCTGTTTTTGTCTCTTTCACCTCTTTTGACCGCCTTCAAGAAAATTAAATTACACCAAAGCTCTGATACCACATCAACACAAGGCAACACAAGACTGGGTGCAATCTTCCCCCCCCAAACGTGAGTGGCTTCTTCTCGCGTGGGTATTTGTGTTATATTCCAAAAGTAGGCTTTCAGTCAAAAATAAAGTATACATCCATATTTGGACTTTGCCATTTAATTAGCCTTTGTCCTCAATTAACCTTTGTCCTCAAACCTTCTAAGGTTTGCACAATTTTTCTAATTCAATAATCTAACTTGTGCACACATGCACATTACAAAATAAATCAACTAATGCTCGTACGCACACTGTACAATAAATTGACGCGTGCACACACACACATCACACTGAGGTTAAAATAATATCAAATGCCATAGTACAGCCACAAAATATTGTGAGATCTGTCCACACGCCACGACTCAATCCACCATCCGTGCGACACCTAAATCGGTACCCTTGCACTGTGCAACACCTAAATCGGTACCCTTGCACACCTCATCACCTAAACTCATAAACATAAACCACGTCAGTAGTAACAATCAATTGGCATCACATCAATCAATCCTAACGTGTTCATGAGAAATAGGCATCATAAAAAAATATAAATTTAAATGACCATGATTATCATTCGTCAAATAACATGGGTCATAACATTTTTCCTCCTCTTCCTCTTATATTCCTTGTAGGAGTTTGCAACCTCTGCCTCCTTCTTGAGAGTCTTTATTGTCAACTCGTCCTACCTCTGTTGCTCTTTGAACTCCTCCACCAGGGCTTCGAGCTCTTCGATCTATGCCTTGAATGCAGCTTCATGATTCTCCTGCTCCTCTAGCTTCCTCATTGCTACCCACACATGGTCTTTCAACTCATTGTCGGGGATTAGGTCCATTGATGACCCTTTGTATATCACAAGCTCCTTCCCCTTCCCACCCATTGGCATGGCTGGCTTCTTTCCGTCTCCTTTTTTAGGAGTGTGAATCTCCTTTTCTAGACCTCAAGTTCATTTCTTAGCTACTCATTTTCCTTCTGCACAATTGTTTTTCCTTGCTATACGTCCCCCACTGGCTGTAGCCTCCTTGGCCTCTTGGCTTAGTGCTACTACTTCCAAGGCTCTTGTTGGTTCTGGACCTATTAGCTGGGCTGGGTTTGACTGTCTAGATCCTCCTTCTAGATTTTCATTTTGTGAATGGTAGTGTACCATCTGTCTACAATGTTGGGGCTTGCATTACCACTCTCAATTTCTTTAAATATTCCCCCCACACGTCCTTTAGATCCTCAATGGCATGTCCTTCCCATTGCTCCATTTTTTTGGCTTCAAGCTCATAAACCTTTGGAAATTCATTGGCATCCAGGACAACCAATCTGGAATTTTCCTTGACCAGATCACTTCTATCTCTATCAGCCCTGGCATGTACCTCGATGATCTTGATGTGCTCCTCTATAATTAAGGCGACCTGGTCTTCTGTTTACGGCATGGCTCTCCCTGACCCTGTCTAGATCTTCTTGTAGCTGCATGTATGCCTGTTCCTTTCATCCATGGCATCCCTCATCTTCCCCATTTCTTCCTTGAACTCCTTATTGGCCTTCTGGAGGTCCCTGATCTACCTTTGCACCTCTCCTGAGCGGTTTTCCTCCATTCTCCTCTTGCACAGCTCCTCCTATTGCCACACGGATTCTTGCTAGTTTTTCATCAGCTGGATGATTACATCCTTGTCTTTTATTTCCACCTATAGTTTTACCATCTCTCTTAGGCCATCAGTCATGCATCACTGAGTAGGTGAGAGCTCTCTCTACAATGGTTTCCAGAAAGTTCATAGTACTAGTGGCAGGGAGATTAGACTGCACTTGTCTAGCTACAAGCTTGTTCTTGTTATGCTTCTTGTTTTGCTACCTACTGCTCCAGCTGGTGTGTGACAAGATGGACTTGCCAATGTGGCCAAGTCCTCCTTGAGTTGTTTGCTACTTCTTGCCTCAACTGCCCCGCTACTCTTGTCCTTGGTGGTTCTCTCTTTCTTGTTGGTCTTCTTTTCTCTGAACTCAAAGATTCTCCTTTTCCCCAAGGCTTTTTGTTCTTTTCCCTTTCCAAAACCTACCTATTCCTGGGGCTTTTCCACTACATCCTCCTTGGGTCTTGCATCTTCCTTTTGTTTTGTCTCTTCTCTTTAGCCCTCCTCCTTCTCCTTTTTAGCTCTTGATTGTGCGTTGAATAGGATAGTCATGTACGGGCCAATCTTTGTTCTTAGGTTTGGGCGGTTGATTTTTCCAATCTGATCCTTTAGGTAATTGTAGAGTACCTCAGCCCTAGCCACCTTTGTTCCTACCTTCGCCGCTTTTACCATCCCCCATAGGCCTTTCTTGACATGCAATATGGCTTGTGGGTGAGATTGATCATCTCCACCACGAAGCACATCTGATTCTATCAGTCTTTGTTCACCGTTCCCGGGATCTTGAATTCTTTTGCCTTGCCTTTCAGCGGGCCAAACTCCTTAATCAAATCATCCTCATATGTTGCCTTGACCTTAACCTCCTCCTCAGCCTAACAATTTGAATACCTCAGCCACGTAAAGAGGATTAAATACCCTTTTCTCACCTATTACTAATGGAAGCGTGATGATATTCGATTTTTGTAATTGCTCTAACTGCTCGATGGCCTTAAAGTTGTGTTGAAGCTCCTCCCAGGGTAGCTCTACAAACTCCTTTAGCCCCATCTTCTCTAGCCACTGGGCATGTTTATCTACCTCCTTATATAAGGTGAATGAAAGGTAGTCAAACTCCGCCATCCTCATATGTTGGCTTGACCTTAACCTCCCCCTCAGCCTAACAATTTGAATACCTTAGCCACGTAAAGAGGACTAAATACCCTTTTCTCACCTAATGGAAGCATGATGATATTCGATTTCTGTAATTACTCTAACTACTCCATGGCCTTAAAGTTGTGTTGAAGCTCCTCCCAGGGTAGCTCTGCAAAATCCTTTAGCCCCATCTTCTCTAGCCACTGGGCATGTTTATCTACCTCCTTATATAAGGTGGATGAAAGGTAATCAAACTCCGCCATCTTTTCGGCATCGGGTGTGCTGGGGTTGAGCGACAAAAGGCATGGGTGAAAGTAAAGTTTAGAAATAGTGGAGCATAGAGGACAAGGTAGCGAGAAAGTTTTGCACATTGATTTTTGAATTAGGGTTTCGATGGAGTGGTAGCCGGCCATTGTCATATTACTCACCTTCCCTAGCTACGGCCATAACTTCTCGACATATCCATGATTTCCCTAAATCCCTTTCACATTGCACCCTTTGCGAGGTCATTAGGGACTGGGCTGAAAATAGGCGATGGCAACATGACATGTGTCCCTTTCCATCCATGCGTCCTTTTTTGGGGTGGCAACCTTGATTTTCCTACCACCTCCATGTCATTGCCCCACAGTTGGCTCCTCAATTTTTGTGCATACTAAAATTATATTTACATATGTACATTGTGAGATCCCTCTCCCCCTCCACGCACCGGACTCCCGGGCTGATAGCGGAAGCAATCCCCTCATGCGTGGGGCAGGGTTTCTCACTCGGGGCCTTGCCCACGAATGTCCGGGCACGAGACTAGGCTGGTGGTCACTCCGAAAACCGAAACCGGGAAAATTTCCCATGCCCGGAAAGCAGGGACGATTCCACCATTTTGAATTTTCTTAACGAATTTTTCTAATGAGATCAATTCTAAACTATCCTTCACCTAAATAAACCAGATAGAAGGAAACTATCATTGATATAATTTGATCATCTGAGTAAATTCAACGCTTTTTTCCTGATCAAGATCAGGCACAGCCGTTGATCCACACTCAATTGAGAAATTTATCAGGGAATTAACTAGCTACTCGAATCCTAGCGTAATCCTAAGATTTTTTAGTTTGATTATTAAAACTCCACTGATTCTAGCCTCCGGCCCATGGGTTAGCCACCACCCTACCACTGATTATTAAAACTCCCCCCATCCGGCCCATGGGTTAGCCACCACCCTACCACTGGAATTGGTGGAACCAAACAAGTACTCACCCACCCATAATTGAAATGCCTTTCTTAAATTTAGCTTTAGAAAACAGATACACACACACTCCTCTTTAAAACTTTAATATAAAAATAATCCATTGACAAAACAGATATGATCACAGATTTCATAATTTAAAATTTCCATTCAATCCCTTGTTTCACAAAAACAGTACCACTCTGGACTCTCCGTTGGGACCAGCTGGTTAGCAACGAGATCCAGTAATAGATTACAATAATCACTTTGTCAACATACATATATATATCTTCCTCGACATAATTGAGATTCTATGACTAGTCTAAAAAGCATATGTGCAACTGACGACTTCGCCTGCGAGCTCCGCCTCTCCCCCCCCCGCTGCTTCTCGCCGTCGCGCCCCCTTCTCCCCCCCGCCAGTCCCCCGCTTTCTCCTCCGTCCTCTCCCCCGCCTCCTTCATTGCGCCCTTCCTCGCCATCTCTCCCCCGCCTTCTGCCTCGCATCCTCCCCCGCCATCGCTCCCCCGCCTCCTTCCTCGTTTCCTCCCCCGCCTTCTTTCCCCCCCGCCTTCTCCTCCTCCGCCTCCTTCCACGCTGCCTCCCCCGCCATTCCCCCCCCCCCCCCCCGCTTGCTTCCTTCCCCCGACATCTCTTCCCCCGCCTCTCTACCCCCCTTGCCTCCTTCTCCTCCGCCTCTCTTCTCTCCCCCGCCACCTCTCCCCCCTCCGCCTTCTCCTCCGCTGCGCGTCTCTTCCCCTCCGCCTTCTCCCTCTCCTCCCCTTTCGTCTCGCCCCCCCCCCACCGCTAGCTCCCCCCCGCCTCAGCTCCCCCCTCCCCCCCCGCCCCGCCCCCGCTATCCTGTAGCCCTCCGCCTCTCCTTTTCCTCCTAGGGCTGTGTCCCTCCCGTTGGTGACCCCGGTTTCTGGCCTTTTCCCTTTGGAGGACTCCATGGAAGCCGCTCCGACTACCCCTGCCGATTCCGGTCTCCGTCTGGAGTTCACAGCTGAAGATCTTCAGTTGTTTGTTTCCACAGTATCCGCTCTTGAGGCCTCCTCCTTGGTCTGCAAGATAGTGGGTAGCCGTCCGATGTGGAGAGAGCTTCGCGACCTTCTGCAAGGCAGCCTTGTTGGCGTGCCCGCCAAGATCGTCAGCGTAGATTTTTTGGGACGTGGCTACTACCAGGTGGATTTCGAGTCCCCCCAGGCAGCTCAGATGGTGCTGGCTCGGAGCCCCATTGCCCTCCGCTCATCCCGGGCGTTCCTGGCACGATGGACTCATGGTTTCGACCCCGCTTCTTCTGACCCGCTAGCAGGCGCGACAGGTTTCCCCGTCACTATCTGCTTTCCTGGACTCCGTTAGGGAGTACTTGCCCCTCTTGTCATCCATTGGCAAGGCGTTCGGGCAGGTGGTGGAGACGCCTCAGACAGCGGCTTCAGTGATTGCTCGGGCAGCAGGACTCTCGGCCATTCGTGTTGTGGTTCCATCACCGGAGTCCCTCCCGAAGACGATCCTCCTCCCTTGTCTTTCTGGAGGACATCTGATACAGCGCGTGGAGTATTCGGGCCTCCCCGGCTAGTGTTACACATGTCGGGAGATGGGCCATCTCGCACGCGCCTGTCCCCGCAAGGGGGTTCATCCTTCACGCTATGCCACCTCTGGACCCCCTGCAGGAGACCCGAGGGGTGGCCATCCACCTCAGAGATCGGACATCCCTGGCTCGCCACAGCAGGCGCCATCATCTGACAAGCAGGCCCCGGCGGAGGATGCCGCGCAGACCCAGGAGGTTGGCGGATGGCAGGAGGTTCGCCGGCGGAAACGCCCGGCCCGCAGGGACCGTCGCAGACGCCAGCAGGCAGCACAGGCTGGCGGACAGGCGACTCCGGCTGGCGTACAGGCACCTACCCGCACTTATGCTCCAGTCAGGGATAGGCGGCCAGCAGGTCCCACCCCGATGGACGAGGATTCAGACTCGGTGCCTGTTTTGAGGCCGCTGGTGGAGCCTCCCACGTGGAGACCCCGCTCCCGCCTCCCCCTGCGGGGGGCCCCGCCCCCTCCTTGGAGCAGATTCCTGAGGATCCCGGGCTGCACTCTTCGACCCTCGGCTCCCCTTCCCCTCACCCGGAGAGCACTCCTTCCACCCCCCCTCTCCCCCCAGCCCCCCCCTCCCGCCTCCCCCGGCGGCCCCCCTGACACCTATCCTCTGGCAGATGCCTCTCCATCCTCTCCTCGCTCTCCCCCCTCCTCGCCGTGAGCCCCCATCCCTCCCTCGGCCTCTCCAGGATACTTCGCCAGACCACCCACTGCCCCAGGGCAGCGCAGCTGGGTAGGCCAGAGCTCAGTCCAGTGGCTGTTCCACCGCCACTCCGGGCCGGTGGAGATGGCGATCCTAGCTTCGCCCGCCACAGAGTTCTCTCCAGCCTCCTCTGGGGGGCCCCTGCGAGTGATGGGGCTACCAGTGGATTATGGTTTTTTCAGGTGCCTCCAGCTGGATGCTGGCCCGTTCGAGACACTGGTCGCGCCCTTGGTCGCGCCCTTGCGAGTTTGCGTGGTGTGCCATCCCTCTCATTCTTCTTTAGTGGTGAGCAGCATGGTGGCCTTCTCCTTTCCTCTCAGTGTTGCCCCAGACACAGCATGGGATTGCAACTCTGTAGAGGAAGTTTTGCGTGATCAGATACTGGAGTTTTCTCACCACTTCAGTGACTTGGGGCTCACGGACCTATTGCAGACCCGATTACACTCAGCCCACATGAGCTTGTTTGGTATAGGAGATTGGCGGGCGGATCCGGTCCACACCTCAGTTGAGGCGGTGCTACTGATTCTCCTCCGCCCCGAGGGTGCAGCCTACCTTTAGATACATATATGCAGAGGATTGGTCTCACGCCTATGCCCTGGACAGGGCGAAGGCGGAGTGGGGCTGGACACAGAGACAGGTCACCCTCTTTTTGGAGAGACTCCGCACCCGGACAGACAGTGACTATTCTCCCTCCAAGCCGGCGCCCAAGACTCACAGAGTGGAGGGCAGATCATCCAGGCCGGCTGAGAGGGGTGAGCCAGTGGCGGCTGCTTCACTTGCCATAGCTCATCCATGAGGATCCTCTCATGGAACATCCAGGGTCTCGGTGGACATCGCTGCTACATTGGTCGGGGCAGACTTCACCAAGAGATCCAGAGGGCTCTCATTGGAGGACCCATAGATATCCTTTTCATCCAGGAGCACCACCTTTCTGCCGGGCGTACCCGCACCTGCGGGAAGATCTTGCCAGGCAGGAGTCACACTTTTTGGTCACCGGCATATGGCTCCCAGGGGAACCAGGGTGGAGTATGCATCTCAATCAGCGAGCAGCTTCTATCCGAGGTTGTGGACTCTAGCACTCTGGTCCAGGGTCGAGCGCAGTGGATCATCCTTCGGGTTGGGGAAGACCGCATTGGCTTCCTCAACTTCTACGCCCCTAATGGGGCGACCAGGAGAGCCGAGTTCTGGAGCACCATTAGGCAGTCCCTCCCCTTGGCAGACCACTGGTGCCTAGGAGGGGATTGCAACATGCTGGAGGATGCAGAGGACAGGATGGGGGGCAGCCAGGAGACCATTCATGGGCCGGAGCTCGCTGCCTGGGAGGAACTAGTGCTACAGGTGAGAGGCCAGGATCCGTGGACTCTCCCGGAGTTTGGCAGGTTGCAGGGGAGTCTATCTTTCTCGCGCTCGGATAGACGGGCCACAGGAGTTAACCTTTCCCGCATCGACAGGTTTTACATTGATGAGTGGGCTTGTGATAGAGGTGGCACTGTGGGCATACTTGCAGGCTCCTCGTTTTCAGACCACTTTCCAGTGCTTCTCCAGATCGAGGACCCTACGAGAGGAGAGCGGGGCCAGAGCGTCCGGATTCCAGATTGTCTCATAGAGGAGCCCGAGATTGTGATCAGAGTTGAGCAGGTCTAGCAGGAGCTGCAGTTCAGGAGAGGATCGGCAGCCAGCGATCTTGCCAGTGGCTTGCAGGAGATCAGTCGGATGCTCAGACAGGTTGCCTTGGACCGTCTGGAGGCCTTTAGAGAGCAGGAGAGGAGCCTACAGAGGAGTCTAGCATCCCTCCAGAGACTCCAGGAGAAGGATCCTACGAGCCCTTGGATCTCAGAGCAGATGGAGTCAGCTCGCACTGAGATCAGATCCATCGAGGAGAGGAGGGTGGAGTTCCGATTCCATGCTCGGGCTTCTTTTTGGACACAAGCTGGAGACAGAGTGACTCGAGATTTCTTTGAGGCGACAGGGCCTCGCTTCAGATGAGAGGGTCTCAGGCGTCTTCGGCAGGCTGATGGCCAGGTTGTGGTGGATCCCCCCAGGGTTCGGGCGATAGCCACAGATTTTTACAGGGATCTTCTCTCTGCTGAGCCAGCAGATGACAGGGTGAGAGAGGCTCGGGAGGTAGTCTGGAGCTTCACGAGACCGGTTGTGTCGGCCCATTTGCAGCACTCCCTTCTCTCCCCCTTCTCGGATACGGAACTGGAGGAGGCTCTTCAGGCATTACCTCGGGGAAAATGCCCAGGAGAGGACGGTCTCTCAGTGGCTTTCTTCCAGAGGTACTGGGGCCTCTTACATAGGGGCTTCAGATTGGCATTCCAGGAGATTATGGAGACGGGAGTCATGCCGGACAGCATGGCAGAGGGGTTGATTCACTTGATCCCCAAAGAGGGAGGAGACAGACTGGAGATTAGACAGTGGAGACCGATCACCTTGCTAGGCACGGCCTACAAGGTCCTAGCTAAGGCGATCAACAGGCGGCTTCAGCCTCACCTTCCGGACATCATCCACTCCACGCAGACAGGCTTCATCCAGGATAGGAGCATTCTGGATAACATTTTCTCTTTCTGGGAGGCTACGGATTTGGCTAGATTTCGGCAGGAGGATCTGGCAGTGCTCCTTCTCGACTTCGAGAAGGCATATGATCGGGTGGACTGGGCCTTCTTGGAAGGCACTATGGAGAGGATGGGCTTCCCCCCTCAGTGGATCCGTGGGGTCTCTGCACTCTACACATCGGCTCATAGCCAGGTGCTGATACAGGGCGTGCGCGGAGAGAGGTTCCAACTCTCGCGCTCGGTGCGGCAGGGGTGCCCCTTGGCGCCCTTTCTTTTTCTTTTTGTGGCGGAGGCCATGAGCACTTTTTTGACGGCACAGGATACAGGCTTGCGGGGCCTCCAGCTTCCCATCCGCACCTCGGAGGAGCTCCTAGACTCAGAGTTTGCGGATGACACTGCTGTCTATCTTCAGGGAGGTGAGGAGAACCTCCGCCGCTTTGCCTCAGCCATGGATAGGTTTTGCAGAGCTTCGGGCGCTTTGATCAACTGGCACAAGTCGTGTGGGTTGTGGGTCAGTTCTATGCCCCCCCCGACTTGGAGGCCAGTTGATGGTTTTCAGTGGCTGCCCCCCGGCACTACAGTGCGTTATTTGGGATGCTATGTGGGCATTGACATATCTCCGGAGCAGCAGATAGCCCCCCTTCTTCTGAGCATTCGGAAGAAGCTTCTGTATTGGAGTACCGCTCGTTTATCTCTGGCTGGCCGAGTAGTTGTGGCCAACCAGGTTCTGCTTGCTACCATGTGGTACATCACTTCTTGCTGGGCCTTCTCTCGGGCGTGCATTGGCGAGGTGCAGAGGCTCATCAGGAACTTTCTTTGGTCTGGTGGCGACGGGCGGCCCGCCAGGGCCAAGGTGGCATGGGCTGTGATCACTCAGCCGAGGGAGAGAGGCGGCCTGGGCATTGTTGATCCTATTTGCCAAAGCCGAGCTTTGCTTGGCAAGTTGGTAGTTCGTGGCCTCCTGCCAGGCGGCGCTGAGCCGTGGAAGGAGTTTCTTGTTTCCAGGATGCTCAGCCGCACTCCTTCTCTTAGCGGCCCCTGGACCCCCAGCATCAGGTGGATCTTTACAGAGCAGCGATCCAGAGGAGTGGGCCTTGGCTTCGAGGAGCGTTTTGCAGCTAGCCTTCTGAGGGCCTGGGCGCATCTGAGGCCGTCACTCTTCCAGACTCCCCCGGGCACCGATGAGGAGTGCCTGAGGCAGCCATTGATCTGGAACCCCTTGATTTGACTTCCCAGTGGCCATATGGTTGGATCGCGGTCTCACGTGTCGTGGGGCCCGTTGAGCTCTGGCCCAGCCCAGTCCCTAGATGACTGGATATGTTTTCAGCAGCTGCCTCTAGAGGCTCAGGAGAGGAGACTCAGTGGGATGAGGGGCAGAGAGTTGATGAGACAGGACATTGAGGCGGCCATCCCCCGGGAGTGGCGGACCCCAGTACAGGACCCTCCACCTCCACAGTGGATGGGTGTCTTTACTCGGCATGAGATCCTTCTAGCGGTCTGCGGCACAGCGGAGAGAGTCGCCCCACTCACTTTCGAGGTGGGAGAGGGTGGCCAGCTTCAGAGGACACGACTAGATTTGGATGGGCTCCAGGGTTGTATTCTTCAGAGGGTGCGGGTGGTCGGCTTTCATCAGAGACAGTGGCATGTAGACCCCTCACCGGCCTCGATAGGGGAGGACTGTTCTTGGAGATTATGGGCTTGGGACAGCAGGCCTCTTATTCGCCTCAGTGGGATCCAGGTGAGTGGTTTTGGTGAGATCCCTACTCGGCCCCTACCAGCCCAGGCATCCCCTTTTTTCAGTACACAGCGAGGCTGGGGCAGCGGATTCAGAGGCACAGGATAGCGAGCACCCCGGCGGCGGCCGAGCATTGGTGGCGACAGGGGCTCTCCCCTACCTTTCTTAGGGACTTCTGGCAGCGCCTTTGGGCCAGCTTCCGGCCCCGGAAGGTGACGCTTTTTCTCTGGCTCACAGCGCATAGAGGACTGGCTGTGGGGGCTTGGCTAGCTTTTGGCAGACACCCAGCGTCCTGCCCTCGGTGCGGCCATGCACAGGAGTCGCAGCGGCACTGCTTATGGGATTGCCCACAGGCACAGCAAGTCTGGCAGCGCGCTCTCAGGATGGTTTTTGCAGGCTCACCACGTGAGATGCTGGTGACGTGGGGTGCGGTGGCTTGGGCCACGGACAGCAGCCCGGCCCTTGGATATGAGGACATCCCTGGCAGTGCGACCATCCAGGTCTTTGACAGGGCGATGGCGGTGGTTTCGACGCCAGACTTCTCTTCGGCAGTCCCTCAGGAGGGGGTCGAGCACAGATGGGAGATGATCAGCAGCATGACGGCTTGGCACATATGGAGAGCCCGCAGGGAGGCCATTGACCGCCAGGCGACTCCACCGACGGAGGTCATACAGGCCCTCTGGGTGGACATCATTCACACCTTGAGAGGGCGCCGCAAGGCTTTCCTCCGCACTTGGCAGCCTGGCCCTTGCCTCACCGCAAGGAGCGAGGATGTCACTTGGCACTATAGGCCTCCAGTTTGGCTTTTCTCACCTCCCACATGTACTACTAGGTAGCCCCCCCCAGAGAGCGGCCAGCCACACGGGGGTGGAGCTCAGGTGTTCACTGTGTTTTTTATCCCTCCTTGCGAGGTGAGCTTTGTAGCCTTATGGCGTTTTCTCATTAACTAATAGAAGGATCGTTTTTCAAAAAAAAAATCTTCCTCGACATACGTATAGGACCAGCTGGTTAGCAACGAGATCCAGTAACAGATTACAATAATCACTTTGTCAACATACATATATATATCTTCCTCGACATACGTATGGGTGTCCTAAGCACCGCGAGCCCGTGCATCGCCTGGTGAGAACCCTCCAAGATCCTCCTTAGGTGTCTTGGTACTTCACTCAGGGACCACTTCGTCGGCCCTCGCCCATCGTACCGGAAGCACACCATTTTTCACCATACCCAGGCTGGTCAAGACTTGGGCAGGTTTTTGCTGCGTGAGCTGTCCCTCGAACACTCCCCGCCAGCTGTTGCAACTGAACTTCCCTTAGATAAACATATATGCCAAATGCTCCCTCCAACATTATGGCGTAAGACAGTCCTTTGAGAAAACACTAGGGTTTCTATGCAAGTTTTTAGTTTTGATTTTGTTTGAAAACCATGAATAATCTTTAATCCGTATCTCAATACTTCTAGATCCAGGTCTTAATTCCAAATAGAATTCCTTGAATTCTGTTAACTTGATCCTCAGATCAAAATCAAAAGTCTTAACGGAGTTTTAGATTCGGTGGGGGATTTGAGTACATTTTTCCTGAACTGGGCACATCGTCATTGATTGAAATTGACGAAGGAATTAGGTCTGGGTCAATAGTCTGAATCAGAGTTTGGGTCTGGAAAGGTTCTTCCTAAACTATCTTTCTCGAAAGGTACTATTTCAATTTCTCTTTTTCTAAATTTTGTTCGACGAATATTTGCTTACAGATTTCTAAAAACATGAATTTCTTATGAGGAATAAAATAATCATTTATCTCGATCTCCGACTTCGATAGTTTAATTGAATTTTCTCATTACCATCTTAGTGAATATGAAACGGTAGCATTTCTTCTCACAGATTATCTACTTATTCATTTTTTTAAAATTTTTGTGAAAATTAAACAAAGGATTAAGAGAACCCTTATTTAAATATAATCATTCTATATGCATCTATTTATGCATAAAATCTAATTCTGATGAAAGTCACACTTTTATCATCATAAAAATCATTTATGATGAAAATCAGTCTTTTAATATAAAAGAATTTCTTTTATGCATATGTTTATGCATAAAAATCATTTATGATAAAAATCACACTTTTAATATTAAAAAATATCTTTTATGCATATGTTTATGCATAAAAATTATTTATGATGAAAATCACACTTTTAATATTAAAAAAATATCTTTTATGCATATGTTTATGCATAAAAATCATTTATGATAAAAATCACACTTTTAATAAAAAAAATATTCTTTTATGCATACTTTTATGCATAGAAACCAATAATGATAACTTTTATAATAAAAAATATTCTTTTATGCATACTTTTATGCATAGAAATCAATAATGATAAAAGTAACACTTTTATAATAAAAAATATTCTTTTATGCATACTTTTATGCATAAAAATCAATACGATGAAAGTAACTCTTTTATAATTAAAATAATACTTTTATGCATAAGAATCCATAATGAAGAAAGTAACAATTTCATAATAAATTTTTTTTATCAATATGTATCTTTCTATACATAGAATTTAATTCTATTGAAAATCATTCTTTTATAAAAATTAATCAATATGTATCTTTCTATGCATGAATGAAAATGACACTTTTAGAATACTCTAACAATGGGGATTACTCTTTTTGATTAATGAAAGATGAAATTTATTTCACAAATTTTCAAAAAAATTTGCCATAACCTTCCTTTATATGGCTGACCATTTTTCAATATTAAACTCTCTAAATTTAATTAGAAGTTTACCAAGAGTATTTAAATCATTCTAATGTAAACATTTTCTACTTATTTAAGAGAAACATTATGAAAAACTTGATTTTATCCAATAATCAATCATCTAGGATAAAAAATGGTTGGATTTACTTAAGAAGAGAGGGGAATGCCTTTTTTCAACGAGGCATAACATCATTTCATTTTAGAGAAGACAAAAATCATAAAAAACCATAAAAGAAATAGAAAAGAGAAGAATCTCCAACTTACATAGATAATTTGAGAGCTTTCCTTTGGCTTGATGGTTTGAGGGTTCTACTCTTGTTTGAAACAAGAGTGGCCACCAATCTTTTAGAAGAGGGAAGGTCAAAAACTAATGAATTATAATTCACAGTTTTTGGCACTTGGGAGAAGCAAGGTAACAGTGAAAAACACTATTGAGTTTCAACGGGGAAGGCATCTATTTATAGGAAAAAGTGAGCTTCTAACCAAGCTAACTGATTCTAGAATTTTCCAGATTAGTTTGGTCAATTTTTGACCATTTTTGGGTCAGTTTAGTCCACTTTTTGGATCTAGTTGAAACAGGAGAGAGGAGAGATAAAAATATCTCATTATTTGGGAGTTTAAAACTCATTCAAGCATGTGAAATAGGTGCCTCCTTCATGAGGGGAATTCCCCCATACTGAGGTGTCAAAAATGCATCATTTCACCTAAATATCTCTCTTTTTTAACTATTAACCTTGTCCTTAGTCAACTCTTCATCTTATGTGAGTATTTACTCATTTTTGGGAGATTTTCCTTTTATATATTGTCTGTATCCCATTTTGCCTTATCCTTCCACTCCTGAGCCGCCACACCCGCTATCTCAGTCATTTTAAGAACTATGAACATGGCAGTGAACATTCATCCTACCCACTTCTATTTGTTCTCCCTTGATTATCCCAACTAGCCAAACCCTTCTCTAGTTAGCCATGTGGATCTAGAAACGGACCTGATTGTGTGTCAGTAATTCCTAGCTTTTTAGCCAAACTATCTGATATTATTTTCACTCTTGACCCTCCATCCAGAATGACCCTTGTCAATGTCTGTCCTTTGATCTTGATGGGGTCACTTTTAAAATGGATGTGTCACAGTCTTGGATTGTTTCCACATTCTTACATTTTATTGCCGGGTTTTTCACTCTTGACCCTCCATCCAGAATGACCCTTGTCAATGTCTGTCCTTTGATCTTGATGGGGTCACTTTTAAAATGGATGTGTCACAGTCCTGGATTGTTTCCACATTCCTACATTTTATTGCCGGGTTTTTCAGTTCCAACAAGGAAATCTACACCAATTTCTCATTTGGCACTATGGCTTGATGTAGCTTTTACCTATAAATTAGGAACCAGGTTCACCATTTGATCCAGTGTGATGTTCAATTTCATCTTTCTAAGATCCTCCCACATGTCATATTCCTTTACGAAGTTGTTGCTTTTCTCCTTGTCAATTTGCATGCCTGGGTTTCTATACATCCTTCCTTCTTCCTCTTTTTCTTCCCTTTACTTTTCCTGACTTCCCCTTGTTAGTTTTCCTATTTGGATTTCTTCCGTTTCTTCTCTCGAGACACTTCTGCTGCTACTATGGGTTGTAATTGGCACTTCGGCATCAGCTTCTTTCCTATGCCAATTTCTTCTCTTTTCTTGACCAGGTTTTTCCTGTCCAAATTTTCTTCAAGATACTCTCCTTGGGGGTGGGCTTTCCTGTGTATGGTCCTGACCATCCCTTGTGCACTCTCTACACCAACTTGGTGATTTGTTCACGGACTCTCTACTGCCCTGCCCACTATTCTGGCTTTTGTTTCTATTCCGACTCGGCATTCCTTCCACCTCCCCTTATTGCATAAGAGATAATATCTGGTGATCTTCTTATTTCATGAAGTTATAATGTGTTCACATAAGAGAGAATATATGGTGTTCTTCTTATTACATGAAGTTATAAAGTGTTCCCACAAGAGAGAATTTATGGTCACTACAAGCATGATATAAAAAGACATTTGCAGTCTTTCAGCTTACCCCCATGAAATAATTAATGTCCACCATGATTAGGTCCTTAGTTTGGGTGTAAGGGGCACCACTTTTAATAGTTGGGTGCCTTGAAGGTAGCTTGAAAATAGGCATCTCCACTTTTAATAGTTGGGTGCCTTGAAGGTAGCTTGAAAATAGGCATCTCCACAACTTAAAGGTCCAATCTCTCATGGTTACATTTGGAAATTTGAGGCATGGTGTTTGGGGCACATCATACATATAGTGGGTAATCAAATGGCACCCCTGATAAAAAATCCAAGTTCTTTTAGGGCATGTTTCATTACACTAAAGTTTTGGTATTTGCACTATCCAACTTCCTTGACTACTATATATGTCATACATAAAATGCTAAGTACTTCTATATCCAAACTCCAATGATCATCCCAATTTGTACATGAAAAGAACATATTACATAGACCTTAATTGATTTTGGAATTTTTAAAGGTGATTATCCATTTTTTAAGGTGTTTATCTATTTTTTAAAATTATTTTTTCACTTAATTTTATAAAACAACATGTGATTTTCTATTCAATATCTTCACAAATGTGAAGCTCATCATTTTGAAGATCCAACAGTGAAGTTAGAAAATATGTTTAAAACTTGGCCATATGGTGAGTTTACAATTTTAACGGTTGAATTTCTTTCAATCTTCTATAGGAAATTCACTTAGTTTGCTAAAGGGCCTGTAGAAGTTTAACTCAAGTTTAATAATTTAATTATATAACTTTAATATGGCCCTCATTATACTCCAATTTCTTTATGGGTCAAAGTAGGTGTCATGATGAATTTAACAAAAAAATTGTTGAAATATGCAAGTCAATGGGTGTGTGTGGGAACAAGCCCTTAGCAAGAGGTTGTAAAAGAGAGTTTGTAACTGAGTGGGTAGCAATGAAAAGGTGAGAGGTATCTACTGATGAGAGAATCAAGGGTAGCATGAGTGAATATAGGGGTGTGGAAAGATTCTAGGAAAAGGTGCCCCCCCCAGATGTAGGGGAGGTGGCACAAATCAAGGAGAAATCAGTGGGATTAGATGCTTGGCATCTTGCGGATGTAAACCCTATAAATTAAGGCATTGGCCTAATGAGTATTTGCAGGTTTTTGAGTACCCATGCCTATATTATCGTATTAGATTAATTGTTAACTAATCTCATTTTAATTTCATCTAATTATGTTGATTCTAGCATTTGATCCACCATAGCCCACTCTTGCTTGCATTTTAACAAAAAATTTGAGTTAATTTAAGGGGAGCCCATTTTCTAGCCATCTTAACCAAAATTTCCCTCTTTGTTTGGCCAAAGTCTAAAACAAAGGCTACCTTATTAGGCTTTGTGTTTCACCAAACTTGGATAGTATGCCATTTGTTAAGTAATTGAGCTATGGTAGCATAGTCTTAGTCGTCCTACATATACATGCCACATCATATGGAGGAGAGATAGCATCTTGCCATTTCATCATGCCTTATCATCATGCCACCTCAACAAGGTCAACAAGGTTGATTCCCTAAAGCCTACATGGCACACCACATCACATACATACATGTCATTACCATGTAATGAAGAATGTCCATGTCAATTTGCCACCTCAACAAATAGCACAATCAACTTCGTTGACTACCTCTTGCCTACATGTCATTGCCATGTAATGAAGAATGTCCATGTCAATTTGCCACCTCAACAAATAGCACAATCAACTTGGTTGACTACCTCTTGCCTACATGGCATGCCACATCATATATGCGTGGCATTTCCACCTCACCTTTGAGCATGAGGAATGCCCATGTGGAGATTCCATGTCAACAAATATTTACCACGTGGCAAAGCACCCGCTACCTCACCACACCTCACCATTATTTTCTTGATTTTTTTAATTTAAAAAAGCTAAAAATTTATTATTAAATTTTAGGATTTTAAAAAATAAAATAAATATATGTAAAGTTTATTTATTTATTAAATAAATATTATTTAGTTAAAATACATGATTAATTTTTTAATTTTAAAATAATTATTATCTTTAAAAATATTAATTAAATTGACAAAATTCTAGATATTATCCATAATCTAGTTCTAACCAATGAAATGCTTACTGGCTTGCTATATATAGCTTAATTTTTTGAGTGACTTCCATTCTTGGAGCTTCACCAATTTTGAAGCTACCTCCATTATAAGCATATGTTAATCTTATTTTAGTATTACTTTAATCTTTATTATCTTCAAATTTAAGCTTAATCTCTTTGTGCTTACCTCTTAGCATGGGTTCACAAGGTCATAGGAGTAGAAAAAGTAATATACAACAGGATTCCCCAATCCACCTTATTCATGAGGAACAAGCAAGGGTTCACATAGAGGATTTGAGGTGAAGATATCATGAGCACAAAGCAAGGGCTCCAGCTACAGTGCATGGCAAGTTGGATTGATGAGGCGTCATCTCCTCCCCCCACCCATTCTCCATCTCCTCCCCATGACCCCACTCCACCTCCTTCTCCTCCTAATTCTCCCACAATTCTTTCTCACACTGAGCCCTTTTCCACTCCTCACTTGCATGAAGCCCATGCAATTATATCCATGCAGTTGCCACTCCACCCTTGGGCACTGTGCCCACAAGGTGGAAACTCCTATCTTCAGTGCCTCTCCATCTTTTGGCATGCCCTCCAAGGTTGGCACTCCTCTCTTGGGTGACACCCATGAGCTGGCCACTCATCTATTGGGTGCCTCTCCATCTTTAGGTGCACCCTCTGATCTTACCACTCCTTTCTGGACCTTCCATGAGCTTGAGACTCCTCTTCCCCACCCTTGAGTGGGGCCCTTAAGTTTATCTCACCTTTCTTGGGTGACACCTATGAGCTCGCCACTTCTCCATCTAGTTCAGCCCATGAGCTTGATGCCACTCCTCCTTGAAGTGGTTCCCATGTGCTTTTCCCCACAGTGACTCCTCACTCGACAATACTGATGATATTGTCGACCATGTGCTTGCTACTCCACCCTCTTGTGTCACTCATGAGGCATTTTCTCATGGGAAATCCCTTTCTAGGTCTGGTGCTGCATGGAACCATGCCAATGCTATCTTTGACAAGTACTTTGTTGACCTCGATGTGGCATCATAGTCTAGTGTGCTGGATGTGTTGCTATGGCACTAGGGACAAGGAGGCAACATGCATGGAAATTGCTTACGCTCTGAGATGCTATATGGCGATGGAAATGTTCATGAAGCTCCAATATCTTTGTCAAGACACTGTGATGGGTATATTGGCTCCCGTGGATGTTGAGTTATCAAGTTACACAAAATTTTCTAGAATTTTGTGGAAAAGAAAGTTGTTTTTATGTTATTCCAAAAAAGTAATTTCCACCATTTTTGCATCTAAAAGAAATATTCTAACTACTCCATGTACATATTCACCTATGAATATGTACGGATATCACTGATATTAATTATTAAAATTGATTTCTATGCATAGAAAGATGCATAATGGATTTTTTTATTATAAAAGTGTTATTCCTATTAAAATTGATTTCTATGCATAGAAAGATGCATAATGGAATTTTATATTATTATAAAAGTGTTATTCTTATTAAAAGTGATTTCTATGCATAGAAAGATGCATAATGAAATTTTTTAAATTATAAAGTGTTATTCCTATTAAATTTAATTTCTATGCATAGAAAGATGCATAATGGATTTTTTTTTAAATTATAAAAGTGTTATTCCTATAAAATTTAATTTTTGTGCATAGAAAGACACATAAAGGAATTTTTTTATTAAAAAGTGTTATTCTCATTAAATTTGATTTTTATGCATAGAAAGATGCATAAAGGAATTTTTTAATTACAAAAGTGTTATTCTTATTAAAATTGATTTTTTATGCATAAATAGATGCATAAAGAAATTCTTTTTAGTGTTATTCCTATAAAATTTGATTTTATGAATTGAATCAGACTATGACCAAGACCAAACTCTTTCATCAGTTTCAAGGAAAGAAGGTGTGACCAGTTTAGAAAAATACACTCAAAACTCCCGCCAAATCTGAAACTAAGTTTGAGACCCTTCGAATTGATATGGATCAGGGTCACAGAATTCGAGGAATTCTGGTATGAAATTTAGAATTCTATTCAAGAAGTTTTGGGAATACTGATTCAAGAAATACTCATTGTATTCAAAAGAAAATCAAATTGAAAACTTGCATAGAAACCCTATTTTCTTAAAGGACTATCTTACGCCAGAATGCTCGAGAGAGCATTTGGTATATGTTTTTCTAAGGGAAGTTCGGTTGCAACAGCTGGCGGCCGGGGAGTGTTCAAAGGACAGCTCACGCGCGGCAAAGCCTGTTGACCAGCCTCGGTATGGTTGAAAAATGGTGCGCTTCCGGTACGATGGATGAGGGCTGACGAAGCGGTCCCTGAGTGAAGTGCCAGGACACCTAAGGAGGATCCTGGAGGGTTCTGACCAGGCAATGCATGGGCTGTCTAGGACACCCATGCATATGTCGTGGAGATATGTATGATGGACAAAATGATTATTGTAATCTGTTCTGGATCTCGTTCTAACTAGTTGGTCTCAACGGAGAGTCCAAAGTGATACTGTTTTTTGAGAAACAAGGGATTGGATGGAAATTTTGAGTTATGATATCTGTAACCAATAACTGTTTGGCAATGGATTATTTTATATGTTGTTAAAGTTTTAAAGAGGAGTGTGTGCGTATCTATATTCGAAAGCAAAAGTTAAGAAAATTCAATTATGGGTGGGTGAGTAATTGTCTGGTTCTACCGATTCCAGTGGTTGGCTAACCCATTGGCTGGATGGGGTTAGGCTAAAATCAGTGGAGTTTTAATAATTAAATTTAAATAATAGAAACACGTTTAGAATTCGAGTAGTTAAATAAACCTGAATAATTTCTCAAATGAGTAGATCAACGGTTGTGCCTGATTTTGGTGAGGAAAAAAGCGTTGATTTTCTCAAATGATTAGATCAATGGCTGTGCCTAATTTCGGTTAGAAAAAGCGTTGATTTCTTCAAACTAAGTTAGTGATAGTTTTCCTTCTATCTGGTTTAATCAGGTGAAGGATAGTTTAGTCTCTTGACCCCGTTAGAAAATTCATTAAGAAAATCAAAAGGTGGAATCGTCCCCGTTTTCTAGGCAAGGGAAATTTTTTCGGTTTTGGTTTCGAAATGACCACCAGATTAGTCCCGTGTCCGGACATTCGAGGGCAAGGCCACTGTGTGGACAAAAACTGAGACCAATGATGTGTATATACTGTGCAGAATACTAAGAGCTTCAGGAATATGTAATCAGTTTGAGTCAGTTTTGCATTTTGGTTGAGATAAAATTCAATGTACAGGAGAGAGAAAGTAAAGAGAGAAAAATAAAAAGGTTCTGGCACAATTTCCAAGGTTTTTGAAGAGGAATTGAGGTACCCTGTGACATGGATGGTGGGCTATGACTGGTACACCCGTGTGTCAGTAGGAGTTTGATTTGGAATAGGTGGCAGGCATGTAGGCCAATGCCAAGTGTCAGCTCAGGAAGCCTCCGGGAGAACTCGCCGAGTTTTGGAGCCTGCGAGAGTCGATTTGAGAGTTTGGGGGAGCGCGGCAATGAAGTAGGTGCCTATTTTTTTGAGTTTGGAGGTGTTGTAAGCTGTGAACGCAGAGGAGATCGACTGTGGAGTTGCTACGGATGCCCAGAGAGCAGATGGCGAGCGAAGGTTGTTGAATTTGCTGAGAGGAGGCTAGAGGGAGCAAGAACCAGAGCCAGATTAGCTTGCGGGTGAGCCAGATGTGCAGTTTTCAAGCCGGGAGAGTTGGACTAGCACCAGGTAGGCCGTAGACAGCAAACAAGTACTTGGCAGCAGGTAGAGCAATTCCATCACGAGAAGTTGCTGTAATTTGCCGCCCTTGGGTGTCATGAGAGGTGAGAAGTGAGATTTTGCTGAAAACAGGTGCCAGAAGTGAGAAAAAAGCAGGAGAGAGGCAGAGAACTCGAAAAACAGAGTTGAAATAGAGCCAGGAAGAGCAAATCAGCAGGGCGACCTGAATTTTAGCAGGTAGGAGATTGATTTTTGCATACTAGTGCAGTAGAAAGCAAGGCGACTTGAAAAAGAGGATCCCTGGTCAGTAGCAGGCTCACGAACAAGGGAAAGAGGTAAGTGTGCTTTTTTTGTGTGCTGTATCTGCTGTCAGGAAGCGCAAAGAAGAGAATCAGTGTGAGGATGATGGTTCTTCAGGCTACAGTCTGGGTAGAAGTGAGCATGCCGTGGAGAGTTTGTTGTTGGCCATGAGGCAGCTTGTGTGTAGAGATCGAGGACATAGGGATGCCAAGGCTTGGAGGTGGTGTTCTACGGTTTTCATGGGCTGAAAGATGCTCATCTTGGATACAAGAAACAAGGAGCCTTGGAGGTCTGTTGCCGCGTTTAGCTGAGAGCTGGTCGAAGCACTTCTTCACATCATCAAGGCTTGCCATGTTATATGTTGTGTGGTGGCTATAGACAGAGATATGCTCTCATGAGGTGTTAGATACAGAGAGTTCTTCTTGTAGCATCCAATGGGCTGTCCAGAAACATAGAGGAGAAGCTACACGAGGAGGATTTTGGCCAGGAAAGTTGCTGAATTTGCTGAATTTCAGATCTGTTTTGGGTGTTTTGATTTGCCATTTTTTTGTGAAGGTGTTTCCAAGATGTTGCAGGCCAGGAGCAAGAGGAAAAGAGGTGTTTTCTGAACTTTAAGTTGGCTGCAGCAAAACAGCAGCAGAAGGGGTAAAACAGGAGGAGTTTTGTGAAGTCTGGAGTCAGATATATACAAGTTTTGTGGATTGTTTTGGAGCTGAATTGTATAGCCCTGTTGTGACACTGAAATCTGAGATGATTTGATGCCAGGAAATGTATGAAAACAATCTGAAATGGAGCTGAATTGTAAACTGAATGTACTCTCCTGTGTGAGAGCTACTAGATGGGTTTTCTGTGAAGTTTTGTGTAAAGAGTCAAAGCTGGAACTGAGCTCTTGTATACATGTTTGTAATAGTTTGCTGTCTTGAAAATACAGTCTTGTAAACTTGAAGAAAAGCTTTGAGGGTAGCCCACCTCAGATATGTATCTTGTTCTAGAGTTTGGTCCGGATATCGAAGAACTATACTTTGAAGATGGTTCTATGTTTGAGGTCGTTTATTATGAGAGTGATGCAGGGTACTGGTCAGTCATAGTTCATATCACTGAGGGGGAGTGGGCTGATTATGAATGGGTGTTAGATGAAGATGGTTCTGAGGATTTAATGGATGTTCAACTCTGTAAAGACGAAGACTTGTATTGAAATAAAGTTTTGTACATACTCTTGGGTCTGGTGTTCTGGGTGTGTTTGTATCAGTTTGTGAAAGTGTGACACTCTATAAAGGCATATATAGCTATACCACTTCCGTGTCATCACTTTTTGGTGCCTCCACAGAGGAAGAAATTTCCTTCGGTTTGTGAAAGAAGACAAGGGTTTGTGTGAAGAAAGATTGAAGAGATGGCTCAGGACTTTCCAGAATATTGGGGATTACCGCATGAAAGTGCATTTAAATTTTTGAAAAAGATGGAATTTACAGCTTTGATAAAAGACAGGGCAACCTTAGAGATCCTCTCTCATATTTTGACTTATTGCTTTACAAGGGGATGCAAAAGCATGGCTATAGATGTTTGTGACTACACACAGGAATGCTCATCAACAGGACCCTGAGTACCGTGTAGCTAGAGTTGCATTTTTGACACAGTTTGCTCGTGTAAGAAGTCCGAATGATGTGTGGAAAGAGTTGTGTAAAATTCAGCAGAAGGATGGGCAGGATGTGGATCAGTATTTGATTGAGTTTGGTAGACTGTGGAGTCTATGGTGTGAGGCTTTGATTCCTGAAGTACCCCTGCAGATGATAAAGAGAGACCGGTTTGTGGCTGGTCTAGAGCCAACCCTCCATCTGAAGGTGGAGCTGAAGAATCTAGATAGCTTTGAGGAAGCTGTCAGACTTGCTCGAGAGAAGGAGTGGAAGGTGAAGCGTCTGAGGCAGTTGGGAATATAGGAAGAGCCAAAGAAGTTTGTGAAGATGCCAGAGATTGAGAGTATGCATCCTGAAAGAGAAGCTACTATTGTTCCTGAACAGGAGGATACTTTGAAGAGAGACATTCATGATGCAGTGGAACTCATGAGGTCTTTAAGTTTGAATTGGATGGAAGCAGGTGGAAGGGGAAGAAGCCGGGGTGCTCCAAATAATAGAAGAGATATTTTGCCAACAGGTGAAGGAAATATGGGAGGATCAGGGAGAGAGCGAGGCTATTATTTAAGCAATATCAAATGCTGGAATTGCGGGGAGCGGGGACATATCAGCCCTCAATGTGATAAACCACCCAGGGCAGGTGGTGAAATGTATCCCGTGATGCAAAGAAATAATGATGATAGATTAGGAGATCACAGTATTGAGGTAAAAGATCCAAGTCAGCCCTCTACCAGAGGAGATAAACGAGAAGATAAAGGAAAGGGACAGGCTCTTAGCTTGATAGAAGTGGAGACTATTCCAGAGATCATGCCGGTGGCTAGGAGGACAAGAAGTACAATGGCGAAAGCTGAACCGTCATCTAAAAAAGGAAAACATGTCCAATTTGACATCAGCCCTCAACCAGAGAAAAAGAAAAGAAAGCCAAGAAGACGCTATAAAACTTCAGATTTGCGTATCAGTCAAGGTCAGGAAGAATACACCCTGATGGGTGATTTAAAAGGAAGGGCAGCCAATATAACTTTTGCCCAATTGCCTGGATTGTGGTCCGAAACTCAAGAGAGAGTGGAAGAGGTTGGCAAATCTGAGGAAAGCAAATGAGCAGGAGCCCACGCAAGGTGAAATGGAGTTCATGTCCGTGGAGGACCTTCCTGATATTTGTCCGTCAGTTGATGCTTGGTGTGGAGGTGTGAGTGTGGAGAGGCATATGTGGATGGCGGTGCACAAATCAGTGTAATGACTCAGTCCTGCATGGAGAGATTAGGATTAAAGCTAAATGCTAATTCAGATTTTAGACTTCGATTGGCGAATCATGCAAAAGGGAAGTGTCTAGGTATATGTACAGGAGTACCAGTAATTGCTTTTGGTGTGATTTGTAGCATAAATTGTCATATTATGCCGGCTGGTTTGGGAGCTTATCCGCTGATTTTAGGTAGGCCTTGGCTCAGACAAGTGGGTGCCATCCAAAATTGGAGGAGGGGTACTATAACTTTACATATTAAGAGAGGAAGAGCCAGGAAGTTCAATATGAGTAGCAAGCTGGAAATGGAGAGTGAGCCTGAAGAAACAAGTGTTGAATATACAGATAGTGAAACTGAGGAAGAAAGTTCTACTTTTGATGATGAAGGTCAAGTATCATTTTTAGTGAAAGAGGAAGATGAGTATATAATGCAAGCTGAAGAGATGCCAAAGGAGGAAGAAGAGAGTAGACTTGAAGATATGGACAGTCTGATGCAGCCCCTCCATCACCCAATGCAGAGAAAGAGAAGCTATTACAGGGTATGTTGAATCCCAGTTTGCAGCCAGTGGAAAAAGTGGAAAAAGAGGAATATATGAACATAAATTTCCAGATTTGTTCATTACCTCATATGAAGAGATCCGAGGATTCAAATGTGAACCAATGCCTATAGTATTGAAAGAGGGTGTGAAGCCAGTATTTCAGAAGTTGAGAAGAATAAATAGAGAACTATTGCCCGTGTTGAGAGAAGAGTTGAGTAAATTATTGAAGGCAGGATTAATTTATCCAGTAGATCACTCAGATTGGGTAAATCCAGTGGGGTCATTACTCCAAAGCATACAGGTGGGTGGAGAGTCTGTATTGATTATAAGCCTCTAAATGTTGCAACAAAAAGCAATCACTATCCTCTGCTATTCATTGATGACATTTTAGACAGAGTGGCTGGGTACGAGAGATATAGTGTATGCGATGGCTTCTCTGGGTATTTTCAGATTTCAATTGCTGAGAAGGACCAAGCTAAAACCACTATCATTACAGCGTGGGGTTGCTATTGTTATCGAGTAGTACCATTTGGTTTGAAAAATGCGCCCTCATGGTATCAGAGGAATACTGATAGAGTACTTGCACCTCTTATAGATGATTTTGTGAGAGCTTTTTTGGATGATATATGTGTATATAGCTTTCAAAAGGAGCATGGCAATAAATTGGAGCAAGTATTTTCTAAAATGGATGATGCAGGTGGACAGTTGAATCCTAAAAAATGTCATTTAGGATGTTCAAAAGTGAAGCTGTTGGATCATATGATATCTCAAAATGGAATTGAACCTGATCCAGAGAAAATAAAAGCTCTTATCTTATTATCTGCACCATCAACATCCAGGCAGCTCTGCAGACTTTTGTCCATAAGGTAAAGTATATGGCGAGATTTATTCATTTAGTATCTCAATTGCTTTATCCTCTTCAATAGGCCATGAAGAGAGAACCGTTGCAATGGAATGAAGAATGCGAGGGAAGTGTTTGAGAAAGAAGGAGGTATTGGGAGGTATTTCTAGTGTAAAAGCCCCAGATTTCTCCCAGGTTTTTTATGCGAATCCATCTTTTGGTCCGGATGTGGTTGGAGCAATTTTAATGCAGAGAGGAGATGAGTCCAGATACATGAAACCTGTATATTATGCAAGTAGAGTGAAGACGGAAGCAGAAAGGAAATATACAGAGGCTGAATTGGTTTTGTCAAGTCTGGTTTTGTCAAGTAGAGTGAAGACAGAAGCAGAAAGGAAATATACAGAGGCTGAATTGGTTTTGTCAAGTCTGGTATATGCCTGCAGGAAGTTCAGATCATATCTCCTGATGAGACCATTTGTGGTTCTGACGAACTATACTATTCTCCCTCAGTTAGTGAATGGTACTTCGCTCTCAAAAGGTATGATGCGATGGTTAGTGGAGCTTCAAGAATATGATTTCTCATTTTTAATTGAAGATACTTACAAGGCAACTCTGGCAGATCTTCTGACATATAAGGAAGGCCCGATCCTAGTGAAGGAAGTGGATTCAAAAATAGAAAAAGAGGAACAAGTTATCATTCCCGGAGCTCATGTCTTGTTCTTTGATGGTTCGTATAAGAGGAGTATACATCAGGCCACCGAGGGTTATATAATCCAAGATTCAGAAGGCGGGCTGATTCTAAAAGATGGAATACGTCTGAAAGCCGAAAGTAATAAATGAGGCTGAATACGCAGCGTTGTTTAAGGGGCTGCAGGCTGCTCTAAAACAGAAAATTCAGAAGCTAATTATAAAAGGAGATTCCCTGTTAGTAGTAAAGTAGGTCTTGGGTAGTTGGCGGGTGAAGAATCAGATATTAAAAGGATGTCTGGCCAATGTTAGAAGGCTGCTGCGTCAATTTACAGCATGGAGTATTCAACATGTGCGGCGGCAGGACAATCATATTGCACATGAGTTAGCCCATGAGGTAATTGATCAGGACCCAGTTATTGCAAAAATTGAAGAGCCATTATACAGAGGGAGAGAATACCTGTCTAAAGTGGTGAATTACTTACTCTCAGGTCACTTGCCTGAGGAGCTCAAAAAAGCCAAAAGTATCATTTTATCAGGAAAAGTAAGCATTATGTCATGATTGGAGATGAATTGTACATGCAAGGAGCTGATCAAGTATTGAGAAGAATTCCCTGGAGGGAAGAAATATATCATATTCTATCTTCAAATCATGAGGGAGCTTGTGGAGGTCATTATGCATTTAAGATCACCTTGCAGAAGATATTACTGGAGGGTTATGTATGGCCTTCCATCCAGAAGGATATTCAACACTAGTGCAGATCTTGCCATGAGTGCCAGAGAATGGGGAAGAGAATCTTAAAAATGGAGCCGAGAAATATCATGTTAGTATATGACATTTTTGAGAGGTGGGGGGTGGATGTAATTGGACCATTTCCCAGGACGGCCAGAGGGAGGTGTTATATGCTTACTGCGGTGGATTACCTATCAAAATGGGCAGAAGTGAAGGCGGTGAAGAGAGTAGATAGTAAGGAAGTGGCTGATTTTGTGTATGAACATATATGCTACATATTTGGTATTCCTCTGGAGTTATTATCGGACAATAGTCCTAAATTTTGAGGAGAGGTAGTTGACCACTTATGCAGAAGACTAAACATCAACCACAAGTATACCACTCCTTATCACCCTCAATGCAATGGTTTGAATGAAAAATTCAATGGTGAATTTAAGTTGATGATGACTAAAATGACAGAAAGTCATGCCAAAAATTGGGATGTAGAGACAAATCGTGTATATTATGGGCATACAGAGTTGCGGTGAAATCTGGGACACAATTCTCACCATTTCATTTAGTTTATGGGAAAGAAGCACTCATGCCTATTGATGTAGAAATTCCAGCTTTGAACTTTCTGGTTGAAGAAGGATATGAACCTATCAATTGTTACAGAGGAAGATTGTTGGCTTTGCAAATAGTCCGATTAGACAGAGAGCTAGCTTTTGATCACTGATTTGATGCCAGGAAATGTATGAAAACAATCTGAAATAGAGATGAATTGTAAACTGAATGTACTCTCCTGTGTGAGAGCATACTGGATGGGTTTTCTGTGAAGTTTTGTGTAAAGAGTCAAAGCTGACTAAGCTCTTGTATACGTGTTTGTAATAGTTTGCTGTCCTGAAAATACAGTCTTATAAACTTGAAGAAAAGCTTTGAGGGTAGCCCACCTCAGATATGTATCTTGTTTTGGAGTTTGGTCCAGATATCGAAGAACTGTACTTTGAAGATGGTTTTATGTTTGAGGTCGTTTATTCTGAGAGTGATGCAGGGTACTGGTCAGTCATAGTTCATATCACTGAGGGGGAGTGGGCTGATTATGAATGGGTGTTAGATGAAGATGGTTCTGAGGATGTAATGATGTTCAACTCTGTAAAGACGAAGACTTGTATTGAAATAAAGTTTTGTACATACTCTTGGGTCTAGTGTTCTGGGTGTGTTTGTATCAGTGTGTGAAAGTGTGACACTCTATAAAGGCATATATAGCTATACCACTTCCATGTCATCACACCGCGAGTGGGAAACCCTGCCTGGCGTGCAAGAGGAACCTACTTCCGCTCTGCTAGCAACAACCGGGAATCCGGTGCACGGAGGGGGCAGAGGGGTCTCACAACTGGTATCAGAGCACTGTTGTAAACTTACGAAACTGCAGCAAAAATTGCCTAAATTTTTAAAGTAAATCTAGGAAATAATATTTTCACTTGTTAAGATTATGTTGAAATGAACTTCATAAATTGAGAACTCATAAATTGAATTGGATTTTTAGATGGATACTCCAAATCTATCTAGCATTCCTAGACTCTCCCAGAGTCAAGATATAATCGCCTTTGCCTTTGAAAATCTCATCAACTCCACTACAACCCGAGAAAGCAGAGTGGGACTCGCTCGTCACTTTGAGGATCTATACTTTCCTAATCCAGTAGAGCAATGTCAGCATATGTGGTTCTCTGGAGGGCGAAGTATTTGCGTTAATACCAATCAATGAGAGAGACTCAGACAAAATATCTCGCTAGCCATGATCTTGATAATAAGGCTAGGAGTTATTCATTATGTACAACTCTATAACACCACGGAATTTTAGAATTTCTTGCCATATTTTTAGACTTCTTAGCCGCTTTATTCCTAGGAGAAGAACTACATCACCATTACTAGTGATGAATCGTGTATATCATAGCATGTCTCCATCGCAGGTCTCCATCGCAGACTCCATCGCAGAGTATCACCTTTTTATGCGTACGCGATTGAGGCAATGACTTTTGGAGCCAAGACGCTCTATGTATATATCAAAAACTTTTGATAATAATAATGATGTTTTGCAAAAGATTCCAAGTTGTTTTCGTGGTTTTGTGAATATTGGTTAGTAAAATTATCAGAGTGAATCTTGTTTTCAAGAATTATGATGGAATATTTATTTGTTTAAGAAATAAATCTCAAAAATTAAATAGTCATAAATCTGATGACAAAGTTAAGTTGACAAAAATTATCGTTTTGTCAGAATCATGAGGCGCGCGGCCCATGGTAAGCAGCTGGATCCTCTTACCGATGATGAAGAGTTAGATCCAGACGTTTGTAAAGCCCTGCACCGATCCCAACCTAGTCCCTTCAAGGGTGAAGGGGAACAGTTAGGAGAAGTAGTGGAAAAATGGATTGAGGCGCACGGCCCGTGGTAAGCAGCCGGATCCTCTTATCGATGATGAAGAGTTAGATCCAAACGTTTGTAAAGCCCTGCACCAATCCCAACCTAGTCCCTTCAAGGGTGAAGGGGAATAGTTAGAAGAAGTAGTGGGAAAATGGATTGAGGCAATGGAAGAGTATTTTGATGTAACCGGTTATAAGCAAGATGGCTCTCGCCAGATTGAAAATTGTGGAAACGGCCAGGGTTGCATGGAGGAACCATTGTGAGACAAACCGTCTTGACCGAAATATCCAGACCTGGTCATATCTTAAAGCTTACCTCAGGAAAAGGTTCTGTCCAGCGGGCTTCTTGGAAACCAAAATGAATGAGTTCTTGGAACTGAAGCAGGATAACCAGACGATTGAAGAATACCATCAGGCACTTGCCCTTCTCCTCAAATATTCTCCACTTTTGAATGAAGAGCAGCTGATGGCCAGATTCATTCGAGGGATGAACGAGCCATTGGACACTTTAGTGAAAAATGCCAAACTAGTCTCAATGGTAGAAGCTATCAGAATGGCAAAGGGCTTTGCCAATGCATTTGTTGTTAAGGGCCCACCAAAGCCTGCACGAGTCAAACTTTAAAAGGTTCCAAACCGCAGGAAGTGCTTCAAACTTTGCATCCCCAAAGAGGCAGCAAGGCCCTAATCAGAATAAAGATGCTGGGAAATTTAGAAGTGAAGGAAGACCCTTCCCTTAGAACACTTTCTCAGGAGCCCCACCTCTTTCAAGGATTCAGAAGGATGAGCTTAGAAGTGAGAATAGGTGTTTTGGGTGTCAGGGTTTCAGTCCACCAGTTTAAAGATTGCCGGACTCCTGCCAAGAGGACAGGGAGGTCAAGGACCCAGAGTGCAGAGACCAGCCCCTTCGTAAAAATCAGGGTCCATCTCGCCAAAATCAAGGCAATCCCAGGAGGACTCCAGCCGCTCAACCATCTGCCTCTATTCAGAGTAGTCTCAGAACTCCCTCCCAGAACTGGGTAACCAAAGAGAGAGAGTTCCGCCCCAATCTACAGCAGTCAGAGTAGTTACGATAGCAAAAGTAGTAGAAGAGGAAAGAGGTCAGATTTATGCCGCAATTGAAAACCAAGGGCCAAATCGTCAATTCTCTGTCATCCATGCTCCAGCTGAGTATAAGGGTAAGCCATTTAAGCTTTTGGTTGATTCAGGCAATACTCATTCATTTATTTTCCCATGATGCTTGCGTAAGCTAGTCTTAGAACAGAAATCAGGGAAACCTATGCAAGTTGAATTGGCCAGTGGGAAGATTCTTTTCACTCACCATGAGACAGATCGTATTCAGTTTAATCCAGATGGGAATGTAACTGATTGCCAGTTTAGAGTCTTACCTTTGGGAGTTTTCGACGCAATCCTTGGAATGGATTAGCTCCACAAAAATCAAGCTGACATTCACTGTCACAATGAAACCATTTCCTTTCGTGAGACCTTCACGGGAACAAAGTTCAAGGAACTGAAATTTTTGGATCCCTAGATCTACAATTAGTAAAAGCTTCTAGGTTACTGAAAGTACTTAGAAAGAAGCAGCTCATTTATGTTGTCAAGATGAATCCGGTAGACACAAAGTTAAAGGCTAAAGAACCAGAATGGTTAAGTGAGTATGATGATTTATTCCCAGCAGAGCTAACTGAGATGCCTCCGATTTGGGAAGTAGATCATGAGATAGAATTGACCCCTAGAGCTCAACCAACCCAGCGACATACAAAATGCCAGTCCCTGAAGCCATTGAACTCAAGGAATAGCTTAGGCAGCTATTAGAACAAGGGTTTGTAAGACCCAGTGTTTCACCTTGGGGAGCGCCAGTTCTCTTTTAGAAATAGAAGGATGGAACATTAAGACTCTGTGTGGATTACAGAGGTCTCAACCAGCTGACAATTAAGAATAAGTATCCTATCCCTAGAATTAATGAGCTTCTGGATAGGTTAAATGGAGCCTAGATCTTCACAAGATAGATCGCAAATCAGGGTATTACCAGATCAGGATTAATGATCAAGATATCCCGAAGACAGCCATCAATACTCGCTATGGGCACTATGAATTTACTATCATGCCGTTTGGATTGACAAATGCCCCAGCTACATTCAATCGCCTAATGTAGGACATTCTCAGAGAATACTTGGATGATTTTGTTCTTGTTTTCTTTGATGATATTCTGATTTACTCAAAGAATGCAGCTGACCATGAAGCTCACGTCCGTAAAGTTCTTGAGATTCTAAGGACCAACTCTTTGCAAAAAAGAGCAAATGCACTTTCTCTGTCAACCATGTTGAATACTTGGGCTTTTTGGTATCCAAAGATAGAATTTCTCCAGATTTCGCAAAAGTCCAAGAAGTCATAGATTGGCCTGAACCAAAGACAGTGAAAGAAGTTAGGGGATTCTTGGGATTAACTGGTTGGTATAGAATTTTTATACCTAAGTATGCTCTCATAGCTTCCCCCTTGACTAATCTTCTCAAAGAAGAATACCTCATTTCAGGTGTCAGAGTGCTTTTGATAAGCTGAAGACCACCTTGGTAACCAATCCCGTTCTGAAGTTACCAAATTTCTCTCTACCCTTTGAGGTAGTAAACTAATGCCAATGGTTTTGCCCTCGGAGGTGCACTCATGCAAGAAGGTCATGCAGTGGCCTATGAATCCTAAAACTTAGAACGCATGAGAGAAATTATGTTGTCCACAACCTGGAGCTACTTTCAGTAGTCTATGCCCTGAAGTTGTGGAGACATTACCTACTGGGTCAAAGATTCACTTTGATGACAGATCATCAAAGCTTAAAGTGGATCTTCACTCAGAAGGATCTCAACATGCACCAAAGAAGGTGGATGCAGACCCTGTAGGAGTTTGTTTTTGAAATCAAGTACCACCCAGGCAAAGAAAATGTGGTAGTAGATGCCCTTAGTAGAAAAGCCTCCTTGCTTGCAGCAATCACAGTGGTGTCAAATCCATTGATTAATGAAGCAAGAGAGAAGATCATGCAGGATAGATTCTTTGGCCCTATTTGCTACCCTACTTATGCAGGAAAGCAAAACTCCTCAAGAGTTGAACCGAGTTTAAGATAATAGCCTGGATGAAGGAATTATGTATTATAATAGCAGGCTATGCATTCCCAACAATGATGAGGGAACTAAGGGTCAAATTCTAAATGAAGCCCATGATAGCCTTATAGTAGCAGGACATCCAAGTTTCATCAAGACCTACATGTCTGTGAAGAAAAGCTTCTTTTGGCCTGGACTAAAAAAGGATGTACTTAATCATGTACGTCAATGCCTGATATGTCAGAAAGTCAAAGCCGAGAGAGTAAAAATGCCTGGGAAGTTACATCCATTAGACATCTCCCAGATGAAGTGGGAATGTATCAGTATGGATTTTATTACTGGACTACCTTCAATGCAATCAAGTTATAACTCCATCTTCGTAGTAGTTGCCAGACTAACTAAAGTTTCCCATTTGATTCCAATAAAAGAAACCTACACTGCACTGGATGTGGTCAGAGTGTTCCTCAAAGGAAATCTTCATATTGCATGGCCTACCCAGGAGAATAGTAAGTGATCGAGATCCCAAATTCACGTCAAGATTCTGGACTACATTATTTGAAGTAGTAGGAACTTTCTTGGATCTCGGCATAGCTTACCACCCCAAGACCGATGGTCAAACAAAAAGGTGAACCAAGTAATCAAAGATATACTTCGGTCATGCTGTGGTAGGGAACCCAAGAAGTGGATAAGCTATCTGCACCTAGTCGAATTCGCCTACAATGCTTCTTATCACCAAAGTATCGGGATGAGCCCTTTCAAAGCTCTATATGGATAAGGCTACCTAGCACCATTAACTTGGTCTGACCCATTGAGGTCGAGATGTCCAGACAAATACTTGACGACATGGAGCAGCAGATGCAGTCAATTCGCAAGGATATAAAAGCTGCCCAGGATAGACAGAAGCAGTATGCAGATAAGAAGAGGTCAGACAGAAAATTCGAAGAAGCAGATATGGTCTTCATTCGAGTATGCCCCAAAAGAAGTTCTCTATCTCTTGGGAAGTACAAGAAGTTATCCCCCAGATACTGTGGGCCATATCTGATTACAAAGAAAGTAGGTGCTTAGCCTATGAACTTCTTCTGCCTCCTCATCTCAAAGTACATAATGTATTTCATGTTAGCCTACTTAACAAGTATGTACCAAGCCCGAATCATGTGCTTAAACTCTTAACTTCTTCAAAACCCAAGGGTAGATGGAACTCCAACCTGAAGAAATCCTTGATGTTCGAGAGAAGGTTCTTAGGAATAGAATTTTGAGAGAATTATTAGTCAAATGGAAGTTCTATCCTTTCGAAGATGCCACTTGGGAGAAAGAAGCGGAACTGATGCGGGATTACCCCCAATTTGTGAGATGAGGACATCTCATGTTTTTCAAGTGGGAGAGGATGTAAGATTCCTCCCCAGTCCCTCAAGATGTCCAGTTAATCCTCTTTTCAGAAATATAAAAGATCTTGTTTCTAACTGTTTTGGCCTAGAGAGAGAAAATGTTCTAAGGAGAGGTAATTCAATTTTTAGATATCTTTGGATGGAAAAATATCCCTTCTTATTAAAATAAATTCCCCCGAAAGAGAAGTTTAAAAATAAATTCCTAAGGTGCATTAGAAATAAATTATAATGTGCGCAAAAGACCTTAACCTAAGGGTCCAGATTTTCTAAAAATTTTGGATTAAGGTTCTTATGGACCAATACGATTAATCCAAATAAATTGAAGAATAAAATAAAAACCCCCCAAAAATGAGTAAATGCTCACATAAGATGAAGAGTGGACTAAGGACCAAAGAAAACAATTAAAAAACTGAATTTTGACACCTCAGAGTGGGGATCTCCCCTCATGAAGTAGGCACCTTTTTCTCATCATTACCCCCAATTTTAAATCAATAAAATGAGATATTTTTATCTCTCCTCTCTCCTGTTCAAAACTAGATCCAAAAAGTAAGCTAAAATGAGATATTTTCATCTCTCCTGTCTCCTGTTCAAAACTAGATCCAAAATGTAAGCTAAACTGACCCAAAAATGGTCAAAAATTGACCAAACTGATTTAGAAAATTCTTGAATCAGTTTGCTTGGTTAAAGACTCACTTTTTCCTATAAATAGAAGCCTCCCCCTTTGTAAAAGCTTAATGGTGTTTATGCACTGTTACTATACTCTTATCCTGAGCCATCTACCTTGAATTTCTTAATAATTCAATTGTTTTTGTCCTAATCTTCTCCAAAGTGAATTGGTGGCCACTCTTGCTTCAAACAAGAGTAGAACCCTCAATCCCTAAGGCAAAAGGAGAGCTTACAAGCTTCATGTAAGCTAATTTTCTTACTTTATTTACTAATTTTAATGAAAAGTCTATAGTTTTCTTGATTTTTATGTTTTACAGTTGATTGAATTAAATTCAAATGCTATGCTTTTGAGGAAAAGGCCACCCCCTTCTCTTCTTTACATTCCAGCCTTTCTTAATCCTAGAAAGATTAACTAAGAGATTAATTAAACTCTTCTTATTGTTTACTCTCTTTAATTTAGAAAATTGTGTAGATTAGAGTTCTATGAATCTAATTTGGGTTAATTTAAGTTAAATAAAGAATGATAAAAATGAGAAATGGTCAGCCGTACAAAGGAGGTTATGGCAAAATTTTCCAGAATTTTGTGAAAAAGAAAGTTATTTTTATGTTATTCCAAAAGAGTAATTCCCACCATTTTTGCATCTAAAAGAAATATTCTAATTACTCCATGTACATATTAACCTATGAATATGCATGGATATCACTGAGATTAATTATTAAAATTGATTTCTATGCATAGAAAGATGCATAATGGATTTTTTTAATTATAAAAGTGTTATTCTTATAAAATTGATTTCTATGCATAGAAAGATACATAATGGAATTTTTTATTATTATAAAAGTGTTATTCTTATTAAAATTGATTTCTATACATAGAAAGATGCATAATAGAATTTTTTTATTATAAAAGTGTTATTCCTATTAAATTTAATTTCTATGCATAGAAAGATGCATAATGGAATTTGTTTTTTTTATAAAAGTGTTATTCCTATTAAATTTAATTTCTATGCATAGAAAGATGCATAATGGAAAATTTGTTTTTTTTATAAAAGTGTTATTCCTATTAAATTTAATTTCTATGCATAGAAAGATGCATAAAGAAAATTTTTTTATTATAAAATTGTTATTCTCATTAAATTTGATTTTTATGCATAGAAAGATGTATAAAGGAATTTTTTTTATTACAAAAGTGTTATTCTTATTAAAATTAATTTTTATGCATAAATGGATACATAAAGAAATTCTTTTTATTTTAAAAGTGTTATTCCTATCAAATTTTATTTTATGCATAAATAGATGCATAAAAGGATTTTTTTAATAAAAGTGTTATTCCCATTGAAGTTGATTTTTATGCATAAATAGATGCATAAAGAATTTTTATATCAAAATTAGAATTCTCTTAAATTCTATGTTTAAATTCTATGAGTATTTGATAAATAAATAATTAAATATTCTGAGAGAGAAATTTCATTCATTTTATATTTAAAAGAAAATTCAAGAAATCTATCGAGATCAAAATATTCAGATAAATGATTAATTTATTCCTCATTGGAATTTGTAACTAATTTAGAAATCAGTAAAGTGAATATTCAAAGAAATAAATTCAGTAAAATAGTAACTAAATTATCAAACCTTTTCGAGAAAGATAACTCAGGAAAAATCTTATCAGACTCGAACCTTGAATCAGACTATGACCAAGACCAAACTCTTTCGTCAGTTTCAAGGAAAGAAGGTGTGACCAGTTTAGAAAAATACACTCAAAACTCCCGCCAAATCTAAAACTAAGTTTGAGACCCTTCGAATTGATCTATGGATCAAGTTATAGAATTCGAGGAATTGTGGTATGAAATTCAAAATTCTGTTCAAGAAGTTTTGGAGATACTAATTCAAGAAATACTCATTGTATTCAAAAGAAAATCAAATTGAAAACTTGCATAGAAACCATGTTTTCTTAAAGGACTGTCTTACGCGCCAGAATGCTGGAGAGAGCATTTGGTATATGTTTTTCTAAGGGAAGTTCGGTTGCAACAGCTGGCCGGGAGAGGACAGCTCACGCGGCAAAGCCTTCCCAGGTCTCGGTATGGTTAAAAAATGGTGCACTTCCGGTACGATGGACGAGGGCTGACGAAGCGGTCCCTGAGTGAAGTGCCAGGACACCTAAGGAGGATCTTGGAGGGTTCTGACCAAGTGATGCACGGGCTCGCGGTGCCTAGGACACCCATGCGTATGTCGTGGAAGATATGTATGATGGACGAAGTAATTATTGTAATCTCTTACTGGATCTCGTTGTTGCTGACCAGCTGGTCTCAATGGAGAGTCCAGAGTGATACTGTTTTTTTGAGAAACAAGGAGTAGTTGAATAAACCTGAAGAATGTCTCAAATGAGTAGATCAACGGTTGTGCCTGATTTCGGTTAGGAAAAAAGCGTTGATTTCCTCAAATGATTAGATCAACGGTTGTGCCTGATTTCGGTTAGAAAAAGCATTGATTTCTTCAAACTAAGTCAGTGATAGTTTTCCTTCTATCTTGTTTAATCAAGTGAAGGATAGTTTAGTCTCTTGACCCCGTTAGAATTAAGAAAATCAAAAGGTGGAATCGTCCCCGTTTTCCAGGGCAAGGGAAATTTTCCCGGTTTCGATTTTGGAATGACCACCAGATTATTCCCATGTCCGGACATTCGAGGGTGAGGCCTCAAGTGGGAAACCTTGCCCCGCGCAAGAGGAAGCTACTTTCGCTGTCTGCTAGCAACCGGGAATCCGATGCGCGGAGGGGGCAGAGGGGTCTCACAGGTAATGTGAGAATGAGTTGCTTCCGTGCGTGGTGGCAGTGTGGGTGTGAGAGGCATTAATGTGGTTGACATGATGAGCGGCCTCTTTTTGGGGGGGGAGAGACTGATAGGGGTTAGGTGACAGGATGATTGTGGGTGGTGGAATGGGGAGTTTTTGGCATGGGGGAGCAGTGGAAACTGGTTCTTCATCCTTCATTAGAACAGTGACTTGGCCAGAAGCCAATTGTAGGGTCGTCGTCCGTGCATCCCAGTTGATGTTGCATGGGTTATGTCCCATCCACCCCAAGAGGATATCTTCATGCATTGTTCTTGCAGGCATCACATAAAACTTCCCTTCCAAGGGATTATTTCCAATGTGGAATAAGAGTGTGATTGTGCCTTTTGAACATACTGTGAGGCAATTGTTGTGACAGTGGTAGGGGTTTCTTTTTAGTGTGGGCTCCCTAAGGGAACGCCAAGTTTCATATGACATCAAATTATAACTAGCCCCTGTATCAACAAGAGCTAATTTTTGGACAAATCTTGTCAGGGTGGTCATTCCTAACCACAACCGAGCTGGCTTCACCTCCCAATCTTGTTCTTCTCTAAGTCGACCACTTGGGCCATGTTGACCATGATATGTTTTTGCCTAAGCATGGCTTGCCTTGCTTTATCCTCTTCTTGCGCAATTTTTTTCATAACCTCATGGTCCTTCTTTTGTTGTTTTTTATCATGGATGTCTTTTAAGGTGGCCTCTATGATGAGAGGTCCATAGTGGCATTTAAGTTTGCTACCATTGAAGTAACCAGCCATCTCAACACCATCAAGTGTTTCAATGGGCACTATGCCTTGTGGTGTTATCTCGAAGACTAGGTAAGGTCGTAAGCCTCTGAGCTTGAGCTTTTTCTTGTGTGTTTTGGTACTAAATAAGAGGACCATGTCTCCCTCATTCATCTGTTTATCCTTGAGCTGGTCGTCAAACCATTGCTTGCACCTTAACTTCTCTACAATCATGTTGTAGACTGCAAAAAGGCATGTTTCATCGAGCTTTTCAAGCTCAAATAGGCAGCATCTCAAAGCATTTTTGGTGAGTTTTTCGTGTACTATGACACGTAAACTAGGGACTAAGAACTCCATAGGCATGATCGCTTCAGTACTATACATTAAACTAGAAGGGGTAGCATTGGTTGTTGCCTTGTATGAAGTTCGATAAGCCCAAAGTGCAACCGACAACTTCTGTTCCCAATCGTTGTTGAGGTTGGCCTCCACGGTTTTGGTCAGAATGGCACATAGAATTTTGTTTGTGCTTTCATCTTGGCCATTCTCTTGTGGATAATATGGGGAGCACTTTTTGTGGGTGACAAAGGAACTCTTGTAAGAGGAATTTAATTACCTCATTGATGAAATGTGTCTCATTGTCGCTGACAAGCTCAAGAGGGCAACCAAAGCATGTGATCACTAACTCATAGAGAAATTTAGCCGTTGATCGAGCATCAGCCTTTCCAAGTTGCGAGCTTCTACCCACTTGGTATAATAATCCGTGGTAGCAATTATATATTGGGCTTGAGTGTATTTGGTTGCCAGGCTGATAGGTCCAACAAAGTCTAAGCCCCATTTCTCGAATGGTTGTAAAGGCACGATGGGGAACTTAAGGGACATGTAATCCTTGAAACGAGGAATTGCTGCATGCTAGCATTCATCCCATCGTTTGACATACTCAACAACGTTAGCCATTAAAGTGGGCCACCATAGCCCAGTTGTGAGAACCTTACAATCAATGATGTTTGCTGCTGCAAAGTTCCCCCACAGCACACAGAGTGAGCTTGTTCAAGGAGGAAGACATAGTCGTCTTCCCAAACACGTCGTAGGATTTTGTCTTTTCCCTTCTTGTAAAGTTGGCCCGCAATAAGCTAATAAGGGGTTGCTTTTTTATTAAGTGACGGATGTAGTCCTTTGTCTCGGGGGGGTCACTCACAAAAAAATGTGAATATCACGTGCGTTCAACAGAAGCATAATTTTAATTTATGAAACTTATAGAAATATATTTACATAAGGGTATGATTTAAATTTTTTTCAAAAAAATTTACAGATTCATAAAAAAAAGGGGATACTATATAGATTAAAAAAATCACAAATAAGGGATTTAAAATATAGGCCTTGAACGCACCCGATAGGGATATTTTACATATAGTGACCCCCCCGAGTCCTTTGTTGAGGAGCAATCAGCTGGTAAGCCATTGCCTAAAAAGTGAGCCACTTCTTTGCCCCATTCAGGAATCAAGAAAAGTTGGAATAGGGTGGGTCGTCTACTCCCACTGGCTGTTCACCGTTGGGGATCCTTCACATGTGGTCTGCAAGAACATGTTAAGAGCCTTTCCTTACCATAATGTTAAGAGCCTTTCCTTACCATAATGACATGTGGTCTGCAAGAACATGTTAAGAGCCTTTCCTTACCATAATGGCGAAGTTGAACTCAAGAAAAATAAGCAACCACTGGGTGATTCTGCCTGTCATACATGGCTTATTTACTAGGTACAAAAGGGCTCGATGCTCTACGAAGAAAACAAACTTGGTTGCCAAAAGATAATGGTGAAACTTCTTAACCGTGTAAACCATTGCTAATCCCTCTCTCTCGATTGTGGTGTAATTCCTCTCAGCTTCATTGAGTTGGCAACTAACAAAACTGATGGGGAAGTCCATCTTGTGTTTGCCTCGTTGGAGCACACATCCTATAGCAAATGCTAAACCATCAATGTGGACATGGAAGATGAGATTCAAATTGGGGGATCTGAGGATTGGAGAGCTTGCCAAGGCTTTTTGGAGTGTGGTGTAAGCCTGTTGGCATTCTTTGGTCCGTTTGAAAACAATAAGGAGTCTGTAAAAGATTTGAGCAATATGAGCATATATGAAAATGAATAGCTGATAATAGCTAACATTTCCAATGAAGCGCTGGACATCTTTGAAGTCTGTAAGTGGGGGAAACTCAAGAATGAGCCTCACTTTATTGTCACCAATTGAAATTCCCTGCCTGGAGACAATGTGTCCCAGAATCACACACCGTATCGAATCCAAAATTGACATTTGAGAGGGTTCAATGAGATGCCATATAGCCTCCACCTTTCTAGCACTTTGTGCAGACATGCTAGGTGCTCCTTCTTCCAAGAGGAATTGACACAAAGGAAGACCTCAAGGAACTTTCAAAGATATTCCTTGTAATCCATACACATGAGGTATTGGAAGGTTCTGGGGGCATTGGTCAACCCAAAGGGCATGACTCGATATGCATATGTACCCCACTCATCAGTGGAAAATGCCATTTTGTGCTGGTCTTTTGGATCAATCAGCACCTAGTTGTATCCTAAAAATTCGTCAAGGAAGCTATAAGCTTCCTTTCCCACTACTCTTTCTAGCACATGTTCGATGAATGGTATGGGATAGTGGCCCCTAATGGTGGCGGCATTGACCTTTTTGAGGTGAACACACACTCTGAGTTTTCCATTCTTTTTTGTCACTATCATGATTGGTGATACCCACTCCATAGGCTTGATTTCATAGATGAATCCGACATCGATAAGTCTTTCAATCTCTTTGTGGGCCATCTTGGAGTACTTAGGGTTCATAGAATTAGCTCATTGTTTTATCCGGCCTAGCTCCATCAACCATTGGAATGGTGTGTTGGACCACTTTTGGCGGTACACCTTTCATGTCTGTGTACTTCCAAGCGAAGCAATCCTGGAACTCAGTAGAGTGATGAGCTCAGTCTCTTCTTCCTTTGAAACGTCTTCTGTAATAAATACTGGCCTCGGATCTTCACCCGATCCTGCTAAGTTTACTTCCTTGACCTTAGCTGACCGTCATATGAGGTCCCAGGTTGCCCACTATCAGACCTCTCAGCCGAATCATATTGGACAAATTGGTCAGCCATTTGGAAGGTCTTAAAGTGCTTGGGCACCTATCTTGTCTCTTCTGCTTTAGCATTTTCCTCATCAATAAGCCTTTTGGCTTCTTTCTCAGAAGCAAGTGCTAAATTTTTGTTGCGTGCCTTGCGCACAGAGTGGCAAAGCTTTTCTGGGGCTAGTTTAGGTTCGATGGGTTCTGTTGGCTATGGGATGGTAGTGTGGACCAAAAGAGAGCTATTTGCAAACTTGTTTTGCCACATTTCATTGAAATGCTCATGCGCTTCCATAGCACTCACATATTTCAACCAATGGGTATTCGAGGTAAGATATCCAAGGTAGCAAGGATATGCATCCAGGTCTAAGAGTCTTCTGACTTTGGAAGCGGTGCATAATCCTCACTCTCCCTTTCATCTTCAAGCATCTTGTGGCATGTCTGGCACAGATGGAATGCCATGGATTGAATTATTATGATGGAGTCCTCTACGAATGGTCTGCCACTCATGGGGTGTACCTTCCACGTGCATAGATTGATCTTGAAGAAGGTAAGATCTTTTCTCCAAATGTAAATGTGGTCAGTGTCCCCCAGTCATGGATCATCTTCGATTCTCTCATAAAGGGTCTGCCGAGGATGCAGTCATAAGAAACTAGCTGACATCCAAAATTCATCACCACAAAGGTGTGGCGGTAAGTACTTCCAAGGATCTTGATCTTTAGATCCCTTAGTAGACCAATGGGTCTAGCGGTGGCTCCATCAACGAGTTTAACTAGTAATCGGGTGTTATCCAAGGCGAGTGCTCCCCATTTTTCCCAACAATGTTTGGTAATAACAATGCTCACTCCAGCTCCCCCATCCAAGATTGCAGTAACTTGGAGGCCATCGAAGGATATAGGTAAGGCTACGTTGAATTCATCGCCTTCAAAGTGAAATTCCTCTTCCTCGGATTTATTAGAGCTGTTGGGCTCCATGGTTTGGTAAATGCCTACTCTGAGACGTCCCCCCATCTAGTCTTTCATTTTGTTCCATAGGCTTGGGCTACCTTGGAGTAAGGTGCTAATAGGGATTTGGACCTGAGAAGAGAGCAAAGAAAAGAGACCAGTAATATCTCATGAAACAGAGGCAGAACCTTGAGGAAGGTTGGGTCCACTTTTTCTTAAGCTCTTTGAAGTGTAGGGGATGTGAGCAGGTCTTTCCACATTGGTTTCCTAAGATGATCGTCCCCTAGGTTCCTGAGACATTCAGCTACTTTACTTCCCTGCTGGGAGGTAGCTGCAGAAATAGAAACTACGGCTTTAGTTAGTCTTTGTGAAGGTGGCTAGTCTAGAAGCTCTCTAGAGTAAGCTTGAGCTTCTTTGGATGGTCTCAAGTTTTAAGACGATGGGCATGGCTCAAGGAAGGTGGTGGGAGGCTCCTCTTCCATTTGTGCTTGGCACTCACAGACTAACTCTTGGGCTACTAGGAGTCACTCCTACTCAGTGAGATTTTTTGGGGTGATTGGCAGATGTCAATGGGTTCTTTGGCTCTGGCGGCAGCACGTAAAGTAGCAATTATTCTTCTTCGGAGGAAGAAGTCGACGGATGAATTGTTGTGCCATCTTCCAAACCGCTTTTGATAACCACTCGACTTTTGATAACCACTCGACTTTCTCCCTTTCCAATCTTGGTGGCTTTCTTTCATAAGTGCTTACTCGTGCTTGTTCAGGGGCTCTTGCTTGACCCTGACTTTGTGAGGTTGATGCCCTTGCTGCAGCATGTGCGGCAGCCCTTTGCCTATTTTGTAGCCTGGTTCACAGCGTTGAGAGGGACTTCCTTGAATGAAACCATCTCTAACACTCAATAGGTTAAGGCTCGTGCTAGGATTAGCTTCATGAGCCTTTCTAGTTGATCTTGGTCTCAGCGAATAGTCTCTATAAAGGTGATCTCGATACCGCACCCTACACAATGGAGTTGGGCGGGAGCACCTGCAGAGGCACTCGGCATACCCTTTCTATTGGGACACTCAGCCACTCGGTGAGGTCCACCATAATTGTAGCACTGTATGGGTGGTCTTTTAGTTGTCTGATTCATATTCCTAGCCTGTGGTATCGGGGCTGGTAAGTACACAGGGTACATTTGATCACCCTCCTTGACATAGTGACTTAGCATTTGAGAGGGTGGACTTCTTGGCTCTTGGGATTCATAAGTGGGAGTTTCCAGGATTTCTCCCTCATTACCATCCTCAAAGAGTTCCGTCAGGTTTATCTGACAAATTGGTGCAACTCTGGGTAATGGGGGATGAGGTGGAAGAACTGGGGGTGGCAAGGGCATTTCTGGAACCCTAAGGATTCCTCTTTGGGCCACTTCTTGGCTAGGTTAAGGAGCGTTATGATGTTTTGGAGTTGGTAAAGCCAATGGTTTCTTGGGGTTGGTGGGCAATGCCTGAGGCAACCTTGTGATGATAGCAGTTGGAGATTTTGTGATTGCCCCACTTTACATAATATGTACAATAGAGGCTTGGACGGGGTCTCAAATGAGGACAGTCAGTGCCAGTATGGTTTTCTAGACAATAGGTCGGGCACCATACGAGTTCCCTTCTAGGATAAAGATGTGGATGGCCCCCTCAATCCCGGCCTTGGTTGATCCTCCATTGCTGGGTCATCTATTGCATTAGGGCAACGGCCAATTACTCTACACTTTGTCCAGATGTAGACTCTTTGCCCTTTTCATTAGGCTTTGTGTTGGTGGTCTTGAAGGAGGCTTCTAATGTGCCTTCACGGAGTTGTCCGAAACGTGTTCCCTTGAAGTTGTCCTCAAACTTCAAAGCACTCATGTAGCATTGTTCAAAGGAGGTATGGTCTAATGCAAACAAGGAGTTATGCATGGGAATATCATTGAGTCCCTCCAGAAATCTCCCAATGAATCTCTTATCAGAGAACTTATCCCTAGCACTCCACATGAGTGGAGATATCTGATGGTTTCACCCTCATTTTGTTTGAAATTATTCAGCTATTCGACGGGGCTCCATTGGGTACCTTGACGAGAATACCCCACTTTGAAAGCTTCTTTTAAATCTCAAAGGAAGCTTTATCTTCCATCTTTAAAGATCTGAACCATTGGCCAACTTTGCTATCCAACGTAAGGCCAAAAGCACTTATATTAGTCTGATCATTTACACAAATTTGATTAAACATCTCAAGGTGAGTAATGGGGTCTCCTGTACATCAAACTTTGTGATCAACTTAGAGATGTTTGCTAGTTTTGTTCATTCTTCTCTGGGTTGGGCAAGTGCAGGGGGACCGATGCCCGCGCGGCTACCCCCCTCCATATTTCCATGGCTAATCTTAACATTTCAAGTGTCAACCCTGTCATGGCAGGAGCTCATCGTGCTAGTTGGGGAATGGTTTATGGAGGAGTGGGTTCAAGTGGATAATAGACTATTGGAGGTCTTTACCCTCTGGGAGGACTGGGTTGTGGCCCACGAGGTCTTATTTAGTATACTAGGTGCGCCCCTTTAGGTGGGTATGGTTGCTAGACAGGTGGGCCTACTCATTACAATGGGCCTGGGTAGACCCACCCTCTTTGGTGTGATGTCTCTGTCCTTTGGAAATATGGACCTGGTTCTTGGTTTAGTAAGGTTTCTGGAGCCCTGGATGAATCAGCCACCCCTGAGACAGGTATGGCTCTCCAGACTGGTAACTAGGTCTGGGTCTGATGGAGCCGCTCTAGCCGACTTCCACAATAGGATCTAAAGGTGGAACAGGCCCACTTTCTTGGGGTTGATCCATATCTCTCACCCAGGGTTGCGGATCTTCGGACTGTGTGTTTCCCCGGGATAAAATTGCAAAGCCTGGATGCAAGGCTTTGCTGAGAATGTGTTGGAGAGATAGGAGTTGGTGTTCCTGGACAGATGGTATGTCCATATATTGTGGTTCAGGCTCTCTTGCCTCGGAGTCTGGGGTCCCTCATCCACTACTGGGGAGGTCTTCACTCTCACTGGCACTGTCAAAAACAAGCATTGTTTGACTCCACATGGTATTTACTAAAGGGTCCAATCTTACTTATGAAGGGGCATTTCAAGAGAGCTTATGTTGTCGAAGAGAGGATTATTTTGCACCAACCTACCTGAGCGTAGGTGCATGGAAATATGGACGTGCTATGCAGAACCCTCTAAGAAAAGATATATATATATATATATATATATATATATATATTCAACAAAAGGAATGGTTGTATGCTTGTAAGTGAATGGGCGTATGGTATCAGAATGATATGGGAACGGGTGTTTGCTTCTCAAGGAGAGAAGGAATGGATGTTTGCTTCAGAGTTGGAGGATGAAACGGGCATTCGCTCAGATAAAAAAAGAACGGGTGTTCGAAATTCAGTGCTGTGTGGAATGGGCATTCGCCTCTCGAAGAAGAGGAATGTACATTCACTTATGGATTGGCACGGATGTGCGCTTCAGAGATGACCAAATGGAATAGACGTGGCAAGTTAACCACAAACGTTTTTTGAAAAGTAAGTGAAACAACGGACGTTTACTTTCGATAAGAAGGAACAGGCATTCAAGGTTAGGTGCAGAATGGAACGTGCGTGGCAATGAAGGCATGAGCATTCGCTTCCAAAAGAGCAAGAACGGACATTCGCTCAAGAGGACAGGAGGGAACATGCATTCACTCGCAAGATCAGGGATCAAAGGAGTGATGCGAGTGTGGCAATTGCAAATGTTCACTGGAACGGGTGTTCGCTTCTCAGAGGAGAAGGAACAGACGTTCCACTTTAGGAACGGTCGTGGCACAATCAGAATGGGAATTTTCAGAATTGATTGGGGCTTAATGGCTATAGGTCTAACAACCTCCCTAGATATTCTCTGTCAGCACAATATTCCTCTCTAGATTGAATGCACTTCAATGCCCAATTAAATGCATTTAATCTATTTTTAATGTCTCTGGCAGTTTTAGGCAACATGATCTTACTGAATTTGGGTTGCAAAGGGAAGGAACGGATGTGGCAGATTTGCCACGGCCATGGCTTAAGAAGCAAAACGGATGTGCGCTTCTCAAAGAGCAGCTTGGCAAAATGTTGTTTCGGTTGGGATTTTCTTCCTTCTCCTGGTGATTTAGGTATCTTTCCAGGGTTTTTTTGTATTTTTGTTTTAACAAGGACCTACAACTAGTCTCTAGCTACTTATTGATGCCTATAATGCATGATTTAAGATAACAATTTATAATTAATTTGAGAATTAAGCTAGAATGCAGACATAAAGAAAAACACAAAAAAATTAAAAATTGCTTGAACGTTAAGGGCAAGGTAAGGGCACTCACTTGCTTCTCTTGCTCTCGGTGAAGACTTGAATGCACCAATGCTTGATTAACAACCAAAGCTTAGGGTAATCATCATCAAAACACAAAACAAAACAAGGTTAATCAACCTACCGGTGGGTTTGCACTCCAACCGGGCTAAATCAAAGACTCTAGCTAATGAATCAAGTGAAGGACCCTAAGCCAAATGCCTTCAAGCCGGTAGCACCAAAGATGTTAAGGAATAATATACTACCTTGCACACACAAGAGAAAGAAGAAGAGAAAGGTGCATACAAGAGTCGAATCCTGTGAGATGAATGGCACTTATTAGCCAACCTTATGAGGGTTAACTCTTCGATGTGAATCCGCTAGGGGCTCACTCCACGCTCTCCTTGTGTCACCTAAGGAGAGATCCAATGCTAGGTAGAGAGCAAGAGGGAAGGAGCTATGGAGGGCTCAACCTCTACCTCATAACAATCATATGCAAATAGAACATGGTAGATAGCAATGAGAAGGTAGAAGAGAAGAGAAGGGAGAGCACTACCATTCCTACTCACATACGCCAATAATCAAAGCAAGCAAGCAATCACACAAGCAAGCAAACACATAAGGAAGCAACCATAAGCTCAAATGAGAGAGAGAGAGAGAGAAGTCAAACTCAAGCTTGGTCATCCCATGTCTCATTTACAATTAGCACATTGCACAGTTACAAAAAGATAAGTTACAAAAGGACGTAGTGCAAAGGTCATGTTAACCGGAGTGGTTAATAATGAGACCAACTACCCATTGTCGTCCTATATGATGCAACTATGTATTGATCTCCAAAGGGCTTTGGAATGTTGTTTAGCATTGAGGCATGCCCTATCTTGCTAACACAACAACATAGTGTAGGTACTTTGCATGGTGATATTGAAAAGATGCAAGGGAGAAGAGAGCTTAAGCTCTTGCAAGAACTCACACACTCACACAAACCCTAGAAGAGAGCACACAAGGTGAGAAGTTGAAAATTGTTCTTCTTCTTCACACAACAAAAGAGGTCTACAAAGAAGATAAAGTGACTAACACACATAATAGAGTATATACAAATGGTCCATAATGTGAACACGCTAAGAGGAGTGAGTAGAAGTGGACTAGTCGGTGTAGTCCAGTTGTAAAGTCTCTAGCGAAGATATGTCGGTGCCAACTATCAAACCCACCAGTGATATAAAGGTCGAACAGTCATGCAGGCGCCTCAGTATTAGCTCATGTTGAGCTTGACATCTCAACACTCCCCCTCAAGCTCAACTCGAGCTCATGAACTCCAAGCGTATTTCAAAATTTACGGAGCTTCTCAGCTCCCAAGGCCTTCGTGAAGATGTCAGCAACCTGATCCTGTGTGCTGACGTAGGCCAAGTCGAAGTCACTTGGCCAAGACTCTCTCTCTCTAATGAAGTGGTAATGCACCTCAATGTGTTTCATCCGTGCATGGAAAACTTGGTTCGTGGTGGCCAACTGTATACTGCTAAGATTGTCACAATATATGACAACCTTTCTCTCCACATGCAACCCCAAATCAACAAGTAGCTTGCGTAACCAAGCTACCTCACATGATGCCACCGCAGCTCCTCTTTGTACTCTGCCTCTGTGCTTGACAAGGCAACTGTGGGCTGCTTCTTGCTACTCAATGTCACAGTAGCACTCCCCAATGAAAACATAAATCCACTCGTAGATCTCCTGTCTAAGATGCTACCTACCCAATGTGTATATGTGTACCCATATAGCTCCATTGGTACACCTACTGCATAAAACAATGCATAATCAACAGTGGCCCTCAAATATCGAAGCGTGCGTCGCACACTATCAACATGTGGTGCGGCACGAAACCTACATAAACTGGCTCTCTAAGCCAACAGTATAGCTTGTTGATCGTGACATAGATTAGACTCCCCACAATCTTCCTGTACATAGTGGGATCCTCCAACACATAACCTGCATCTGCACGAAGCTTTCCATTTTGATCTAATGGCACCGAGATTGGCTTACCAATCAGCCATCCCATACTTGGACAACATGTCCAATGCATACTGTCTGTGTGACAGCCAAATACCCTCAGGTGTGTGTGAATGACCTTAATTCCCAAAAAATAGCGCAAATCTCCCAAATCCTTCATCTCAAACTTCCTTTTGAGAAGACTTTTCCCATACTCAATCTCTTCCAAGTTGTCACCCCCAATAGTAAGATCATCTACATATATGGTGATGATCACAATACCCTTATCACTCTTGCGCACATACAAAGATCAGTCTGCATCTGCCATATGAAAACCAATAGTGACATGAAATCTAGCTTGTTGATCGTGACATAGATCAGACTCCCCACAATCTTCCTGTACATAGTGGGATCCTCCAACACATAACCTGCATCTGCACGAAGCTTTCCATTTTGATCTAATGGCACCAAGATTGGCTTACAATCAGCCATCCCATACTTGGACAACATGTCCAATGCATACTGTCTGTGTGACAGCCAAATACCCTTAGGTGTGTGCGAACGACCTCAATTCCCAAAAAATAGTGCAAATCTCCCAAATCCTTCATCTCAAACTTCCTTTTGAGAAGACTTTTCCCATAATCTCTTCCAAGTTGTCACCCCCAATAGTAAGATCATCTACATATATGGTGATGTGATCACAATACCCTTATCACTCTTGTGCACATACAAAGATTGATCTGCATCTACCATATGAAAACCAATAGTGACAAGATACTCAGCAATCTTGTCATGCCATGCTCGTGGAGCTTGCTTCAGACCATACAAGGCCTTACGAAGCTTACATACATACTTTGGGTGACCTGTATCCTCAAAACCAGGCTGACCCATGTACACCTCTTCTTGCAAGTTACCATGCAAGAACGCATTTTGTACATCCATTTGATGTAAAATCCAGCCTTTAGCTGTAGCCACCGCAATCACAACTTTCATAGTTGCCATCATTGCAACTGGGGCAAATGTCTCCTCATAATCAATCCCATGTGTCTGCGCATATCCTTTGGTTAGCAATCTAGCCTTGTACTTGCTTATGTGTAAGGTTCCTCCTCAACCTTAAAAGATGTATAAGCTCTCCTCTCAGTCCCTTGTAATCATCCCCTATTTCAAAATGCAAGAAAACATTGTTTTCCCTTGTTTTTTGCCCAAAGAGAGAAAATGTTCTAGAGAGAGGTAATTAAATTTTGAGATAATTTTGATACAAAGTTTCTCCTTATATTTAAGATGAATTCCCCTAAAACAGAAGTTCAAAAAGAATTTTCCAATGTGCATTAGAAATTAATTGAATATGTGTATTAAAGACATTAGCCTAAGGGTCCACATTTTCAGAAATTTTTGACTAAGGTCCAAATAAGGTTCTAAAGGGCCAATAGGATTAATCCAAGTGTTGGGATGACAAAAATACAAAGATTAAAAGAAAATATCCCAAAAATGAGTAAATGCTCACATAGGATGAAGAGTTGACCAAGTACTAGGTTTATTAGTTAAAAATTAGGGTTTATTAGTTTAAAAAATCAATTTTTGACACCTCAGTAAGGAGGGAGAGGGATCATGAAGTAGGCACCTTTTTTTCATCATTTTTATCCGAATTGGGTAAGCCTCTGGAACCTAGTTGGACTTGGTTAGTGGCCTCCCTCACCTATAAATAGACCGTCATTCCTTTGTATTTTCATCTTTGTGTATTTACATGCCAGTATTATCTTCATTTTAGTGTAATTATATTATCCCTCTATTTTGCCTCTACTTTGGGAAGCTTTGGAGCTTCACAAATTCCATCCTCTCTTGGAGATTACCCTCCCCATCTTGATGGCAAAGCTTGCTTTGTGGGCTTCACTTATTTTTGAAAGAATTAAGCCAAAAATCAAGGATAAGCTTTAATCCATGGTGTTTTTCTATCTTTCTCAATGGGTATCTTCTTCCCAACCCCTCTAATGCTTGGGAAGCTTTTTAATCAATGGTTTTTTCTTGAAATCAAGCTTTTTAATGATTCATAATGTTTAAATGGTTTAATGCTAATCTTTATGCTTAATTATAATATTTTTTATTAGTAAATCTCTCTTTTTGAAAGATTAATCATCTTTATTGGTTAGATCCTTGTTAGAAGGATAGGTCATAATGATAATCCCATTATCTTAATCAAAACTCTAGGCTTGACAAGCTAGAGAAGAAGATTAGGTATTTTTATGATTTTAATCTAGTTAAAAATGATGATTAATTCCTTTAAGCTTGTTTATGACTAAGAAAAATCATATTAATTCATTTTAAGTTGAAAAGAGAGTTATGCTAATATTTTTACAAATATTTTCACATAGGAATGATGAATGGATATTTTAAAGAATAACTAAGAGATTTAATTGTAATTATGCTTATAATTATGATATGTATGCATAATAAAAGTTTAGTTTAAAAGCACATTTCAATTATGAGTATTTATTTAAGATTAGAAAATTGAACATTCTCTGAAATTGCAGCGAAGCTATGGTAAAATTTTCCAGAAAAAAAAGTTGAATCTTATTTTTATGCATAAATTTAATAAATCAAAAAGAGGAATTCCCATCATATTCCAGGCATAGATATTTTTATGCTAAAAGAATGATTTTTGTTATATTTATGGAAAATACTTTTATATTATTTATGCATAATTGTTCAAATAGAGAAAATATAAATTTTTGTTATATTTATTTTTATATATGTACATGCATAAAAATTTAGATGCAAAAAGAGAAATTCCCAAAATATTCTAGATACAAACATTTTAAATATTAAAAGAGAAAATTTTGGCATATTTTAAAATATGGGTATTTTTATTTATTTAAAAGAGGAATTTTCATCGTACTTTAATTAGAAAATACATAAATTAAATTCGGTGTTAAAAGAGAAGGTTTCACCATAATTTCATGTAGAAAATTATGGTATATTAATGTTGAAGATCAAAATGGAGAAAATAATATTTTAAGATATTTCTATGCGAATAAATCAATAAAATGATGTAAGCATATTCACAAATAGATTATTGGAAAAAGAGTTATCTTTATAAAATTCCATTATTCTCGAATAGAACTATTTATAATTCTATTGTGGCCAAGAAAGAATAAATTTTCATAATTTTGGATTTTACCCTACGATTGAAAATCCCAGTTAATTTATCAGATAAATAGAAGAAAATTTCTTAGGAATCAAAGCTAGGATTTACATCCAATTCTCTTTCCCTTGTTGGCTCGTTTCTTGGATACATTGTATCCCCCCCTGACCCGGTTTTTGATAGCTTCGAATTTGACGTTTGGATAGTAACTTCTTGCCTTGGACCAAGTCCAGTGCTAGTTCACGGACCCATGTCCACAGATTGCACTTCTTCATCATGGTGGCTAGTTTGGAGATCAAAAAATCCCCAGGCGATATCAATGATACCACTGGATCTGGTTGGGGAGGGTGGTTTATCCTCTTCCCCAAATCCAGAGTATCACAGCTCCTCTTCCATGGATTCTTCACTACTTGTTTCAATGGTAGTCAGATTCCTTAAGACACTCAAATGAGTGCTTAACTGAGTGGCCTGAACTCACACTTTTTTGATAAGAAGATCCTGGGTGATTTGATGCACTATTGTCAAGTGTAAGATCATCTCTGATGAGCTTTCCAGACCTTAAGTACATGTATGTATGATTTGATAAGCTATTTTGCTGTCCTAATTAAGTTTTGATTAGATTCTTTTGAGCTATTTTTGAGGCCATGAGATTGCAGAGAACAGTTCACAGCGTGAAGTGTTAGAAAACAGTTCACGTCGTGAACGATTTTCTGCACTTTCACATGTTTAAAATTCTTTTTACTCTTGGGATCAGAATTCCATGTTACCTTGCTATGGGTGTCAATTTTTTCAAGACTTCCTTAGCCTTAACGCCACGCCTAAGGAGTGCAATACAAGTTCAAGGCACAGTGAATGGCTCCTTATTTTTTTTATTTTTGTGAATTTTTGAAAAGAAGGAAAAACAGAACACCAACCTGCTCATTCATGTTGATGATTCCAGTGATGCAAGTATCAAAATTAACTAGAAAAAACAGTGAAGCTTTCTTCCAAGACCACTCCACCACACACATACACAACAAACAGAACCAATTTCTCATGATTTTTTACTTCCACACAAATCTTATCCATTCATTTCCTACACAATGCACTACTAGAATGCAAAGGCAATCATTAATCTTATGCAATGGGAGCTGAAACTCCAAAAGGAAGGAAGAAACAAAGGTGTCTCCCTGGCAGCAGCGCCAAAAATGTTATGGGCTACCATACCTCCAAGAGGAAACTCAATGCATTCACCTAAAGGAAGAGCAATAGAACACAACTGTCATAGGGCACTTACCAATGCTTTGAACTTGAGTCCCTTGAGGCCTCCAAGCTCACTTGTTAAGCTCCACCTCCACGTTGCCAATGTAGAGTCGCTCACACCATCACATAAGGCAATCACTCTCTCTCACTCTCCAACACAAGCATGAAACATACAAGCATAGAAGAGGCACAAATGCTAGAATTCTCTCTCTCAAGACACAAAGAAGAGCTCGCAATAGCACGAAGGGGGATTGTGTCTTTTCATTATGAGAAAATGCCTTAAATATATTTGGTCCTTATTCACACTTGGGCGCCCAAAACTTACTTAACTAAGGCCTTGGGTGGCCAATATCTCATAATGTACAACTTTAATAGTGCCTTCTCACATGACACTTATTAATGTCCTCAATTGGAGGAGCATACTTGTTAATCCAAAATGGGATTAACAAACAAAGACAGAGCATCATTCCACTACAATCAAGGAAATACTTCTTCCATTCGGTGGTGCTGATCTTAAGAAAGGTGTGCAAAGGGGATAGCTTTTTTTTTTCAGAGTAGAATTCAAGGGAAATCGCCTCTTTTCTCTACTTGAGAAGAGGAAACCCAGTTTTAAATTCAAATAAACATTTATAATTTTAAACCATAGTGACCATCACCCTTCAAACCTTGTGATAAAAGGGTTCTCAAACCTTTCGCACATTAATCATTTATCTTTGTGGGAAGTAAAATACATATGCACTCTTTGTGAAAAGCATCATGTATATGTTCTAGCACTAGAAAGAGCACATCTCTCATCTTGCATTTCTTAGTGAAACAAAGGGTTAAAGGGTGTGGTGTGTTAGCCAAATGCCAAGGTATTTACACACTAAAACTAAAGCTCAAATTGCATTACCCAAAGGTTCCAAGACCAGTTTCAAGGTCAACTCAAAGTCACATTATCTGGAGTGGTCAAGGTTCATGTGTACACATCTTTACTTATTTGGTGAAGGGTTACTTGAGTAGAGCATTTCTGGTTGAAAGACAAGCTCCACTGTAAATTCCTAGAGCTATAAAGGACTTTCCTATTTGTGTAACACTGTGTGTGTGTGTGTGTGTGTGTGTGTGTGTGTCAGGCTGAGTACCATGGCAAATATGGTGGGAAAGATGTTTGATAAAACAGATAAATTTGATGGCTCCAAGTACCATACTAGGTGCTTTCAAAATCCAAATGTGTCTCATAGAAAAAGACATGTGGGGAGTGGTTAACAGGACTGAGAAGAGGCCAAATAGAGATCCAGATCTCATCTCACTAAGTGGACCAATTTAGACTCCAAAGCATTATCTCTCATCATTTGTGGGCTAGGTGATAGCCAAATCCATCAAGTGAGCTGAACCAAGACTTCCAATGAAGCATGGATTAGGCTCAAGTCCATCTTTGGGCAAACCAATGTAGCTGCTAGGTTCTTCTTAAAGAAGAAACTTTATAGGATGGAAAAGGATGTTGAAAGGATGACAAAGGCACTGTTGCTTCTCATGTCAATGACATTCGATGTATGATTGATCAACTTAGTGGTCCAGGTGTTACCATTGATGAAGAGGGGGCCATCTATGTGTTGCTCTCCAGCATGCCTCCTTGTTATGAACAATGTGTCTCAATGATAGACAATCAAACAAATCATACTCTTACATCGGTGACTTATGCCCTCATTATAGAGGAAACCCACATGGAGCTCCTTCAACACCAGTTCCAATGGAGCGTGCCTACTCCATTACAGTCAAGAACATGAAGACCAAGGCTCCTAGGACTTGCTACTATTGCAAAAAGAAGGGCCACATCATCAAAGATTGCTTCAAAAAAGGAAGAAGGATGAAGAGGAGAAAAAGAAGGGCAAGGCAAAGAAATCAGAGAAGGAGGAGGCAAACTTCTCCAACTCATTATTCTAGCAGTTGTTATGTATGACATTTTATAGCCCGTGGGGTACTTTTTATCTTAGTGATGTTGTAGTGACCTTTCTCTTAGTGGTAGATCTAATCAAAACACACCCTACATGGTATGGATACTTGATCAAGGGAGGGTGTTAGAAGATATGTGATCTAGCATCCATTCTTAGTGTGATTTCCTTAGTGATTCCTTAGAGTGTCTTGTTCTAAGGTTAGAAGGCTCATTTACTAGAGTAACTGAGTGTAGGTCTAATAGATACTTTCCTATGATTGAGGCATTACCTTTTAGGTGAGTCTGGTGAGAAATATAAGGAGGTGGAGAGATTCATGGACCCTAGGCACCTCCTTCTCCTGAGCCTATATAAACAGGGTATACTACTCACACTTGAGAGCTAAGTAGAGAACACATTTGTGAGTAAAATAGGTAATTGACCTAGACTACCTGGAAAGATTCCCTTCCAAATATTGAAAATAGATATCTTTTTTTAGCATTAGATAGAAATTTACAATTTGATTCTCAAAAAAGACTAAAATTTGCTTAAATTTTAAATAACTCAAAGTAAATCAAAGCACTACCTTCAAAATATATCAAATTTTTTATACTTGGATTATCTTAAAAATAACTATGTTTAGAAAATGCTTTAGAAATATAACTACCTTCAAAATATATCAAATTTTTTATACTTGGATTATCTTAAAAATAACTATGTTTAGAAAATGCTTTATTTTTTGATTATTAGACAAATAGCAACTTCTAAAGAAACAAAATTTTGTGTGATGATGTGGCATGTTTAAGATTTAAAATACTTAAACATACAAGGCAAGCTAGAAAAAGAATTTATTAGCTTCTTTGAAAAAAAAATCAAGTGATACAGTTAGCAAATTTGAAGTTAATGAAATTGTAAAGCTTGTGTAATGTTGCATTCTTTTATACGGTAAAGTTTAATCTTTTGAGAAATAATGTTGTCTACTAGAATGCCAAAAAGGGGTCATCACCACATAAAGCTAGGATGCAATGGTTAGGCGCACAGTGCACCATTCGCACATTTAGGATACATTTCAGCGGAGTAATTTTGTCGTATTGCCATATGTAGGGGTTAGATCGGCCCCCTACAAGTGGCTTGGTCTCACCCCAACATTTATCAAAAAGACAAATATGGGCCGTTGAAATGTATCCTTGGCCCCGTTCGCATGGCCAAGGATTGATGCCTCTTAGGGAGTACTGGCTACACCTGCTACACTATGACCAAGTAGATCGATGCCTCTTAGGGGAGTAGGGAGTATTGGCTATACTATGAGTGCAGGGGGGCGGTGAGTCGACAATTGGGAGGGGATCGATGGATGCTGCGAGGGTGGGGCAGAAATGATAGTCGAGGGGGAGGTGAAAGAATGGCTGCAAGGGGGTGAGGTGGAGAGGGTAGTCGAGGGGTATGGCGGATGTCTATGAGAGGGGTAGACTGGGGAGGACAATCGATGAAGGGATGAAGGGGGTGCGTGCGGACAATCGATTAAGGGACGGAGGAGCAAAGAAGAGGTGGGGTTGGAGCCATGAGGCTGCACGGACAATCATGAACGGGGCAGACAACTGAGGAGGGGGTGTATGACCAACATGGTTGATGGGTTGTTGAAGTTCAACATCCAAATTGCTATTCAAAAAGAAAAACTGAGACACCACACACACACACACACCAACCCCTCCCCCACACACAGCTAAAATTTACTAGTGTCCCTCTCCCAAAAAAAACATTCATTGGTGAAAGGGGTCTTGGGGCCTATAAGGTAATTAATACTCAAGGCCTAATATGTGCTTCATGGAATTTGAACTTAAGGTAACATATAATAGGACAACCTAGTGTGCAACCCACTTGATTAATTCCTAGTGCATGCTTCATTAATAATGTTCATCCAAACATGAAGGTTTACACTGTGCATGTATGGAGATGAAATGGTGCATTAAACTTCCTCGTAAATTTCTTGATTAACAAGGTGTAATGCCTAGCCATGTACAACATGTTAGTTGTTATATGTGAAGCCACACTTTAAAAATGTTTGAATGTGCATACATATTAAACTTTAATACTTACACATTAACCTTTAATACTAACATTATTTATGAAATTCTAAATTTTTAAAATATAAGATTAATAAAGGTAAAATTATACACATTGAAAATGTGTATATGTATATGTAAAAATATATGTATATAATTCATTAAAATTTATATCTATGTGTTACTATTTTCATATACATGTATTAATATTACTATATGTGATTTCAATAAACCGTCAACATAATGATTAAGCTAATATAATATATTATGAATGGTTCAGTTACCAAAATGGTTGTATTACTTAAAAATGTATATTTTAATAATAAAAAATTATAACTTGAAGTCAAATGAGAATGTTTATGATATGTATGTAAATGTTACTCTCCCATGACAAGGTACTTTCATTGCCCTTTTGTCTAGTATACATGAGCTAGGTACTCGCTTTATCAACCATCAAAGGCATGTGTTCCAACAGTTGTTGTAAGAAGGTGCCTTCTTGCATTGAAAAATATGGATTAATACTAATAGTATTGTGCGTGCTATTAGTACTTTCAGTGCTATTAGTATTATTAGTACTATCCAGACTACTATAATGCAATTCAAAACATAATAGTATTATGTACTACTATCTCAAAGCATCAATACTGTCCAGTACTATGCATCACTATTTAGTACTAGTTACATAGTATAATGTAGCAGTATTTAGTACTATGTAATAAGACAAGATTAAGTACTGTAGTACTGTTGAGAAATGTGGTGCCATAGAGCACAAGGAAGAGATAGGGAGTGACTTGAGTAAGCCAAGAACAAAGTCCAAAATGAAGCCACATGAGCAAAGAAAATTATCCCATATTGATGTACAAGTCCAAGGGTGTACCTCCTCATATAAAAGGAGACAATTTCAAGCAATGAAAAACGAGGTAGGCTCTTAAGCCTCTATATGAGCACAAGTCTTAACCTTATAACCTAATTATGCTTTAAGTCTCCTGCTTAATTAGTTTAACAATTAATCATCATATTTATGCTTTAAGTCTCCTGCTTAATTAGTTTAACAATTAATCCATCATATATATGCTTATGTGTCAACCACCTTAGATTAACTTAATTATTAGATTAATATAGGATTAATACTAATCACCATAATCATGCACATGGTACCCAACCATGATCATCAACATGGTATCAGAGCCTCCCCTTTCTCCATGAGCCTCTCCTAGTGTTTAGTAGCCAAACCCTAACATCATTAGTGTAAAAGCATGTGATTAGGGTATTAATCTTGATCTTATCCTCTTTTCCCCTTTGTGGCCAAAATTGACTTGTTGATTTCTCCCCATCTACTCAACCCCTTGCAAAAACCTTCAAGCCACACACTCAACACCTCTAGGCATTTGTGCGAACCGGAGGAATTGACCTAATTCTTGCTGGATCACGTGTAAACACCGTCGCGTTGCCACCTTCAAATTTGAATCATTCGCTGTGCACACGTTGAATTGATCAAATACCTCTTAATCATTGGTAGAACATAGCATGAGGGTTATACAGTCTAAATCATAGCTTATATCATCCACTACGTGGCATGGGAAGAAGGAAAAACCAATCGGCATGTTTTGCAGCAAATAGGTGTGATTTGGAGGGTAATGAGTTTTTCAACTAAGCCTTGTCTACCCATTAAGGGCACCACCTTCATGTAAAAGCCCCATCAATGTGGTCTTCTCTAAGCTCAATTTTAATCTCCAAATTTTGTAACTCTTAATCACTCAAATTAAGCACTAATCACTCTCATTAGTGTATTATAAGCAAAAATTAGGCTAATTAAGGTTCAAAATTGGAAAGTTAGGGTGTAAATCTACAATGGGAAGTCCTCTTGCATCCAAGTCCATGTCATCCATTTGCATTGCTCTTTGAAATTTGAGCATTTTTCAACAATCAGTTTAATTTTAGTACATAGTTTGCATCTAAATCACTTGTATTACCTTGAAAAGAAATCATTGCACATAAAAACCAAAGCTCAATCTTATAAGAGAGTACATACACTGCCATAGAGACTTGTCACAAGCTCATGGTAACATGGCATTAAACATTAGGAAGTTCATCCGGAAGGGGTATCTGCTGAGGATATCAAGCATCTCACAAAGCATAATATGATTGCATAAAACATTCTCCTAAGCATGCCAAAAGCACACATGCATGAAGTGACCACATGTATGGCACTCACACAAAAGCATATGCAATGAAGCACAAATTGCACTTAAGGAAGAAGAATCAAGGCACCAAGCACAAAGTGGTAACAAGAAGAACCAGGTCCACATCAAAGGAGATGTCCAAGAGCCACGAGTGAAGCCAAAGAGCAAAGACCAAGAGCCAAGAAGCATTCAACAATGTGAAGAAGGACACGACATTGACATGAATAATGAAGGAAGCAACAAGGGAACTTCATAAAGCAAAAGCAAGGAGATCTCAAGTAAGCAGTAGCATTGAGCAACAAAGGAGCTTCCAACCTAAATTATATATTGTACTTAAATAGTACTTAATGGATGAGACTATTGAGTACTTAAATGGTACTAATTAATATATAGTTAAGTGTGCATTATTCTATAGAAGTGCTACATGTGAAGCCACAAGCGGTCAAGTTTCTATACTAATTAGTTATATTTATTAGTTTATAGTACTGTTTACTCCAAAAAATGGATAGGACGTACCTCTGTGACCTCTATAAAATGGGTAGGATGTTCTTCATATTTCTTCTAGCCAATCCTCTTTCTACAAATGTCTTTCTTCGATGGAGACACCCTTGTATAATTTATCCAAAAATCTATAGCACATTGGTTGACCTTAGGACTCAAGCCACCATTCATGGGCCTTTGATCACTAATAGCCCATTTGAAATTTCGAACCTTTATGCTAACACGGTGTTTCTTAAAATTCCTTTGCTGTCTCACTGATTGGTAATGTGTTACTACCATTGGCAATCACGTGCAATGCAAAGCTCTTTGCTATCAACTTATTAGCATTGTGTGCTCCTTTTACATGAGCCAGAGACCTCTTCAAGTTCTCCACAATTAGTGTTGATACAATATGATTTCAGAGTTCAGTACATCCATAACCTCTTAATTTCCAGATGTTTTAACATCCTAGCGAAAATGTTAGCCTTCGTGCTCAAGTCAAGCTAGCTTGTCTCTTTGTTGAAATATCACACCATTAACAAAGCCAAGCATTGTAATTTCTTTACAGAACAAGCTGACGGTTGTATATGAAGAACGATTCATCTTCACGTAGCTTAGCTGCACTATCACATTGTGGGGCTGAATGATTAATAATGTCTTCATACTTCATTGTGATTGAATTGGAGGAATACATCTTGCAAAATAATTAATATTTGACTATAAGTGAAATTTAAACCATCTTCTTATGATGAAAAATGATATACAAAAATCAACATGTGAGATAGAGGGAGAGAGATGAGGTAGTAACTTCCTATGGAGTACAGATGTGGAGAGAACGAAATTGAGAGCATAGCTAACACTAGAGTGTTCTTGCACCTATGTGTATGGAGAGAGAGAGAGAGAGTTTAGCTAATAGTAGTCAATACCATCTAAGGACTTGTGTGAGAGTTGCAGAGGGAGGCCTATCTGTAGCACTTGCACATGTAGACATGTGTGAGAGCTCGAGAGGGAGATGTGTGTGTGTGTGTGAAAGTGAGAGAGCAATCAAAAATAAAATCACGAGTCTATTTTAGCAATCCACGACATCATGAGGCATGAGGGCATTATGAAACGACATGAGAATAACTCCTCGCCACTTTAATTTTAAAATTTGGCGGCCATTTAAAATTTTTATCTTTAGTAGCATGAATTCCATAAAATTTAGTACTTAAAGCACACTTAGTACTTCACTATTCTTTGAGGAGTACTATTTTAAACACCCTTTCATGCTTCCACTCGT